>NC_134830.1:154093937-154189295 GCF_004210375.1 Tachypleus tridentatus
GTAACACGAAGATTGTTCTACGTCAAATAAATATGTAACGCTAGTTTTATTTTGTTGTTATAGTTAAAACTAGTTTAACGGTGTTGTTATAGTTAAAACTACTTTAATGGTGTTGTTACAGTTAAAACTAGTTTAATTGTGTTGTTACAGTTAAAACTAGCATAACTGAGTTGTTTTTTCCAACTGAAACAAAAGTAAGGAAATTACGCTATTCGAAACCAATCCAGGAAAAAAATATATAAAATAAAGAATCCAGTGACAATGGTTAAAACAGCACAGTTCCCCCTTGTCCCTCTAAATAAAGAATGCACATGAAATTTGTATGTTATTATTTGTTTTCCAAATCACTTTATATTACTACTGGCGCTGTTTTCATCAGTACTATAATTCTAGGGTCATTCTATTTCCGGACACCAGTTGGAACGAAACCATTTAAAATGAAACACTTTTTGGTCAGTAAACAGTTAATTTTGATACTGTGCAATAATGGATGGGTGGCTTAGGTGTGGGTATAACGTGGTTTTATCTCGTCAGTGTAATATATGGTTAAAATCCTAGATCGAAAAGAAAAACTGAGAACCCAGTACACTCACAGTGACCATAAGCGACATCTACACGCTGAATAATCGCTTGCTGCCGTCTTCACTCTTAGCCGCCACAAAGAGCCGTATTCACCAAAGGTGACAAAAGCTCACCAGGGAACTTTTGACAAACGTCTGCCCTTTGTATAAAGTCATGTAAACGTGTTATTGGGAATTGTAACGTGGTCGCCCATCTTACTAGACTGTTGTCGGCTTTCCTGCTGGCAAAGCGGGCTTAATTACCACATTAATGGATCGAAGGGAAGAGAAATTTCTCGAGTTTCAATGTGCTGGCACCCCAACTAATCATGATAATTACTGTTTCAAGAGATCCCAGTGTGGTATGCCGCCTGCTCAAATATACGAGAGGAAGGAAGTACTTAGATGTGAGTGAGCACAAGACAAAAAAGATAAAAAAAACTCGATCTTTATCCATGCCTTGGCTCCTCTCTCTCTGTTTCCACCCTGTACGAAGACCACGGGGGTGGTGGGGTGTATGACTTAGTTTGGCAATTGAGCTTGTAGAACAAGCCGCTATTAGTTGTATTCTTGTACGGCCTGGTGACTACTTTCATAAACAATGTTCGTAGTGTGTGAAGACCGTGAGGTATGGACTAAATGGACCGACCAGGCTTGTCATAGTTAATGAGAATTAATAATATTTCCGAGTCGAAGTTACAAGGTTCAAGCCACAATATCAGCTGCTCCCTGCCTTTGATGGGACCGCCACCTGTCGGCTTTCACCCTTGTATAGTTTATAATGTGCAGATAATTGCCTATAAAAACTATTTATGACGAGCCGTTTTTTTTTAATCCATCTAACTGAGTAAAAACTCTGAATCTACACTTTTAGACTAAACAGCCCTGCATCGTGAAGATTACGAATATATACAGCCCTGTATAGAGAAGTTACGAAATACAGCTCTACAACAGGTACGTCACGATATATATAACTTTGCATCCAGAAGGTCATGAAGTGCATTCATAAAAACAATCTTGATAGTTTCCAGAAGATCATGAAGTGCATTCATAAAAAACAATCTTAGTGGTTTCCAGAAGATCATGAAGTGCAGTCATAAAAAAAAACAATCTTAGTAGTTTCCAGAAGATCATGAAGTGCAGTCATAAAAAACAATCTTAGTTGTTTCCAGAAAATCATGAAGTGCATTCATAAAAAACAATCTTAGTGGTTTCCAGAAGATCATGAAGTGCAGTCATAAAAAAAAACAATCTTAGTAGTTTCCAGAAGATCATGAAGTGCAGTCATAAAAAACAATCTTAGTTGTTTCCAGAAGATCATGAAGTGCAGTCATAAAAAAAAACAATCTTGATAGTTTCCAGAAGATCATGAAGTGCAGTCATAAAAAACAATCTTAGTTGTTTCCAGAAGATCATGAAGTGCAGTCATAAAAAATAATCTTGATAGTTTCCAGAAGATCATGAAGTGCATTCATAAAAAACAATCTTAGTAGTTTCCAGAAGATCATGAAGTGCAGTCATAAAAAATAATCTTGATAGTTTCCAGAAGATCATGAAGTGCAGTCATAAAAAACAATCTTAGTAGTTTCCAGAAGATCATGAAGTGCAGTCATAAAAAATAATCTTGATAGTTTCCAGAAGATCATGAAGTGCATTCTATAAAACAATCTTAGTTGTTTCCAGAAGAACATGAAGTGTATTCATAAAAACAATCTTAGTTGTTTCCAGAAGATCATGAAGTGCAGTCATAAAAAATAATCTTGATAGTTTCCAGAAGATCATGAAGTGCAGTCATAAAAAACAATCTTAGTAGTTTCCAGAAGATCATGAAGTGCAGTCATAAAAAATAATCTTGATAGTTTCCAGAAGATCATGAAGTGCAGTCATAAAAATATAATCTTGATAGTTTCCAGAAGATCATGAAGTGCATTCATAAAAAACAATCTTAGTTGTTTTGTGAAGATCATGAAGTGCATTCATAAAAAAACAATCTTAGTGGTTTCCAGAAGATCATGAAGTGCATTCATAAAAACAATCTTAGTTGTTTCCAGAAGATCATGAAGTGCATTCATAAAAAACAATCTTAGTGGTTTCCAGAAGATCATGAAGTGCAGTCATAAAAAACAATCTCGATAGTTTCCAGAAGATCATGAAGTGCATTCATAAAAAACAATCTTAGTGGTTTCCAGAAGATCATGAAGTGCATTCATAAAAACAATCTTAGTTGTTTCCAGAAGATCATGAAGTGCAGTCATAAAAAACAATCTTAGTTGTTTCCAGAAGATCATGAAGTGCAGTCATAAAAACAATCTTAGTTGTTTCCAGAAGATCATGAAGTGCAGTCATAAAAAATAATCTTGATAGTTTCCAGAAGATCATGAAGTGCAGTCATAAAAAACAATCTTAGTAGTTTCCAGAAGATCATGAAGTGCAGTCATAAAAAATAATCTTGATAGTTTCCAGAAGATCATGAAGTGCATTCATAAAAACAATCTTAGTTGTTTCCAGAAGAACATGAAGTGCATTCATAAAAAACAATCTTAGTTGTTTCCAGAAGATCATGAAGTGCAGTCATAAAAAATAATCTTGATAGTTTCCAGAAGATCATGAAGTGCAGTCATAAAAAATAATCTTGATAGTTTCCAGAAGATCATGAAGTGCATTCATAAAAACAATCTTAGTTGTTTCCAGAAGATCATGAAGTGCAGTCATAAAAAACAATCTTAGTTGTTTCCAGAAGATCATGAAGTGCAGTCATAAAAAACAATCTTAGTTGTTTCCAGAAGATCATGAAGTGCAGTCATAAAAAAAAATCTTGATAGTTTCCAGAAGATCATGAAGTGCAGTCATAAAAAACAATCTTAGTAGTTTCCAGAAGATCATGAAGTGCAGTCATAAAAAATAATCTTGATAGTTTCCAGAAGATCATGAAGTGCAGTCATAAAAAACAATCTCGATAGTTTCCAGAAGATCATGAAGTGCATTCATAAAAACAATCTTAGTTGTTTCCAGAAGATCATGAAGTGCAGTCATAAAAAACAATCTTAGTTGTTTCCAGAAGATCATGAAGTGCAGTCATAAAAACAATCTTAGTTGTTTCCAGAAGATCATGAAGTGCAGTCATAAAAATAATCTTGATAGTTTCCAGAAGATCATGAAGTGCAGTCATAAAAAACAATCTTAGTAGTTTCCAGAAGATCATGAAGTGCAGTCATAAAAAATAATCTTGATAGTTTCCAGAAGATCATGAAGTGCATTCATAAAAACAATCTTAGTTGTTTCCAGAAGAACATGAAGTGCATTCATAAAAAACAATCTTAGTTGTTTCCAGAAGATCATGAAGTGCAGTCATAAAAAATAATCTTGATAGTTTCCAGAAGATCATGAAGTGCAGTCATAAAAAATAATCTTGATAGTTTCCAGAAGATCATGAAGTGCATTCATAAAAAACAATCTTAGTTGTTTCCAGAAGATCATGAAGTGCAGTCATAAAAAACAATCTTAGTTGTTTCCAGAAGATCATGAAGTGCAGTCATAAAAAACAATCTTAGTTGTTTCCAGAAGATCATGAAGTGCAGTCATAAAAAATAATCTTGATAGTTTCCAGAAGATCATGAAGTGCAGTCATAAAAAATAATCTTGATAGTTTCCAGAAGATCATGAAGTGCATTCATAAAAAACAATCTTGATAGTTTCCAGAAGATCATGAAGTGCAGTCATAAAAAACAATCTCGATAGTTTCCAGAAGATCATGAAGTGCATTCATAAAAACAATCTTAGTGGTTTCCAGAAGATCATGAAGTGCAGTCATAAAAAACAATCTTGATAGATTCCAGAAGATCATGAAGTGCAGTCATAAAAAACAATCTTGATAGTTTCCAGAAGATCATGAAGTGCAGTCATAAAAAACAATCTTGATAGTTTCCAGAAGATCATGAAGTGCATTCATAAAAAACAATCTTAGTAGTTTCCAGAAGATCATGAAGTGCAGTCATAAAAACAATCTTGATAGTTTCCAGAAGATCATGAAGTGCATTCATAAAAAACAATCTTGATAGTTTCCAGAAGATCATGAAGTGCATTCATAAAAACAATCTTAGTTGTTTCCAGAAGATCATGAAGTGCATTCATAAAAAACAATCTTAGTGGTTTCCAGAAGATCATGAAGTGCAGTCATAAAAAAACAATCTTGATAGTTTCCAGAAGATCATGAAGTGCATTCATAAAAAACAATCTTAGTAGTTTCCAGAAGATCATGAAGTGCAGTCATAAAAAACAATCTTGATAGTTTCCAGAAGATCATGAAGTGCATTCATAAAAAACAATCTTGATAGTTTCCAGAAGATCATGAAGTGCAGTCATAAAAACAATCTTGATAGTTTCCAGAAGATCATGAAGTGCAGTCATAAAAAACAATCTTGATAGTTTCCAGAAGATCATGAAGTGCAGTCATAAAAAACAATCTTAGTAGTTTCCAGAAAATCATGAAGTGCAGTCATAAAAAAACAATCTTAGTAGTTTCCAGAAGATCATGAAGTGCAGTCATAAAAAACAATCTTAGTTGTTTCCAGAAGATCATGAAGTGCAGTCATAAAAAATAATCTTGATAGTTTCCAGAAGATCATGAAGTGCATTCATAAAAAACAATCTTAGTTGTTTCCAGAAGATCATGAAGTGCATTCATAAAAAAACAATCTTAGTGGTTTCCAGAAGATCATGAAGTGCAGTCATAAAAAACAATCTCGATAGTTTCCAGAAGATCATGAAGTGCATTCATAAAAAAAAACAATCTTAGTAGTTTCCAGAAGATCATGAAGTGCAGTCATAAAAAACAATCTTGATAGTTTCCAGAAGATCATGAAGTGCATTCATAAAAAAACAATCTTAGTAGTTTCCAGAAGATCATGAAGTGCAGTCATAATAAACAATCTTGATAGTTTCCAGAAGATCATGAAGTGCATTCATAAAAAACAATCTTGATAGTTTCCAGAAGATCATGAAGTGCAGTCATAAAAACAATCTTGATAGTTTCCAGAAGATCATGAAGTGCAGTCATAAAAAACAATCTTGATAGTTTCCAGAAGATCATGAAGTGCATTCATAAAAAAACAATCTTAGTGGTTTCTTTTAGGCTGTAACTATAAACTGTCCTGATATATCTCATAAAATACATCTTAATATTAAGCCGCGGAAGCAGGGTTACAAAATTACAAGGTTATAAGCAAGGTGTATCATAGTACAGCTGTTACGGTTTTACTGTGTCTTGTATTTTTTTGTGCGTGACCCTATGTGTAAAACAAACATAATTGCTTCATATTATTATCGGAATTTTGATCTTTCTAGACCAGGGAGGATAGGGTTCGCTGGGAGCTTTTCCTCCTCAAACAGACATAACACTTCGTGAAACTTTTGTTTTCGATTGGCGCGCGCAGGTTACTCTGAAGTGTATCCCTCTATCAGTGATCGTTTACTAAAAACAACTCTTGGTTATTAATCTGCAACAGGCCACGTGCGAGAACCTCACAGTAAATGGTCTAAGCCTATAAATTATCCAACTTTTTGACACAACTCATAAAACCACGTGGTGGCCATCCTTACGTAATTAAGCCTCATTGTGTTCCTCTCTCCTTCGTAGGCAGAGAAACAGAAGTTATGGAAAACAAACAAAAAATTAATGTGGCATCTTACCGTAGGCGTCTTATCTATTGACGTAAAGATGGCGCTACACTAAAGTTAATAAAAAAAAGCTGTTTGAAAATAAACACAAAACTCGACAAAAGGCTATCGGTGCTCTTCCCGCCACGGGTATCGACACCCAGTTTCTAGGATTGTAAATCCGCAGACTACCACTGTGCCACTAGAGGGTAATCAGATAACACGCATCAGTTGTTATTGTTTCTATTATAGTGCAATACGATATATTCTTTCAGTATATATCATTAAAGGCATTTCCAAATTTTTAAGCCTCTTTAATCGATCCAACTAGTCAGAGAAAATTTTAGGTAAAGCTAAACAGTGTCTGAGCTTACATGAACATTCAGCGCCAGCTATCGTCACAGACTTGAAACAGATAGAAAAGTTTAGATATCTGGCGAGAAGAAACACAAAAACATCAAGCAGCGCCACGAGCTTGACACATTGCAGTTATTAAACATTCAGGTGGAGTTAAAAATCTCGTAAATGTGTATCATGATAGGTGGCGCACTGTACGCCTCAACGTTTTCGCTACTAAACTCGATGGCTCTTTCCGTTGTAACAGCTCTTAATTAAAAATGAAAAAAACAACAACAACATAATACTAAAATAAAACGCAATCACAACATTTAAATGTACTTAACAGTGGGTACTGTGTTAATTAATAACGAAATAACTTATATAACACGAAGACAGTAGGTTAGGTGATAAATGAAACATATTGCGAACACAATTCTAATACACAATCTTACTGTATTAGGGTTACGGCAGTCGTGACAGGTAGTGTCACCTGCATATCAAAGGTGAAATTTTATTTTTTATTCCTAAAGAAGACACGAAGATTTCCTGGTGATGTATCACCAACAAAAGGGAAACCTGTATAACTTTTACAGTTTATTCAAGTCGTCAAATGTATTTTAATGTGGAACCAGAGAAGTAATTCATAGGTGTACAAGAAGAAAAAGAAAGAACACTTGATAGACACTTTTATTCTTGTCAACTATGTTCTCTTCTCCGATTTCAAAATTTAATATTTTTACGACATTTAATTCACGTTCGAGTGAGGTCGCTTCGGTCAGTTTGACTCTCGAACACAATGAAAAATACTAAATTTACAAAATCTCTCTGTTCTTTTGCTTTACTTACCCTTACCACGGATAGGGTTAACAACGCTCGGATTTTCTTTCAATGCGCTGGATAAGATTAACAACGCTCTGTGCGCTGAATTAAGTTAAGAACGTTTGGGTTTTCTTTCAGTGCGCTGAGTAAGGTTAACAATGTTCGGATTTTATTTCAATGCGCTGGATAAAATTAACAACGCTCGGTTTTCCCAGTTTTTTTTTTTTGCTTCTAGCGTTGTAAGTCCGCAGACATACCTTTTTGCCACAGGGAAGGAGCAACCTAGAAGGAAACTGAGAAAAAAAAAAAAAACGTGTACTGAGAACACGATTTTTTTATAAATAATTCATAAACGATTCAAACGTTTTAAAGGCACTCCAAACACTGTAAATATGGTAGACACCTGGCGAGAAAAGTCACTACTAATCAATTAAATAAATATTTAAATGAAAGTTATTCGGTGTGAAAAGCTTGAGTTCTCTACACTACTTGTTTGTCGACTGACGTCACATAATCAGTCTAACAACATCACAGGATCTTCTCCTGTTCTGAACAGTCAGCTACAAACAACATTTAGCAGTGAAAGTTTCCTACAGAGTAAGCTTGATTCGTGTAAAGATATGTGCTCATTAGGGCTGGATTTTAATCATCAGAACTTCGTCAGATAACACAAACCCGCAATCGCTGGCCATAACGAACCATTTAGCCTATTTATATAATTAAAGTATTTATAACAAATATAAAAAAAAGAAGACGAGAGCGAGTTGGATAGATAAAAATCAACCACGAGAAACGGACGGGAACAGCAGTTGTCCCAGGTGATCATCATGAGACTCGAGGTCCGTCTAAAACACAACACTACAGATCTGTCAGAAATTAAACTTGTCAGCCGCTAGTGGGAAAAAAAAATTATATATATATATATATATATAACGAAAAACACCGTATGTATGTACACAGGAAGTGATGAAGCCACGATCTGATAGGGAACTCGAGCGGAAGTTCGAGAAAACACACACTAATAATAATATAAAGGAAAACGTACCAGAAAATCCCAGTATTTAAAACATTCATGGACGTAGTTTTCTATAGATAGATTAGCTGACAATTTTAAAATTTGCTTTCGATAGACACCCTTTGATTTTCTTCCCTACCTCTTCAAAATCGGTTAAGTGTGCTCTGTTTTTAAATTATACATCGTTTTGAACACCACCCTCTCAGTGGCACAGCGGAAAGTTTGTTAGCTTTAGAGCAAAGCCACATTGTACTATCTGCTGCGAGAAATCTAACCCCTGGTTTTAGCTTCGTAAGTCAGAAGGCTTGTAACCGTTGGTACCCGCGGTTGACACAGTATAGACAGCCATTTGTGTTTTGGAATAAACGTTCTTGCCATTATAAGCTGCGACAAAATCAACATTGGTGAATTATTTCTAATACAGATCTTTATAAGCTTCCTCGTAATCTGAGGGTCACGGGTTCGAACTCCCGTCGCACCAAACATGCTCGCCATTTTAACCGTAGGGGCGTTATAACGTGACGGTCAACCACACTATTCGTTGGTAAAGAGTAACCCAAGAGTTGGCGGTGGGTGGTGATGACTAGCTGCCTTCCTTCTAGTCTTACACTGCTAAATTAGGGACAGCTAGCACAGATAGCCCTCGTGTGGCTTTGCGCGAAATTAAAAAAAAAAAGCTTCCTTCATAATTAGAATTTATGTATTTTTATTTTAAGAGTTTGAATTTTTTAAATCTGCAATTCGTACGTTCAAATCCCGTCACAAAACGTATTCATCTATTTTTTTAAATAACTTTTATCTTAAGTTTAGCTTTAATTTAACAGTTGTAGGCAAATGTGAATTATATTATTTTATTCCTTAGACTAGAGAGATGATCAGTTGAAAGTTTTACATAACGAATGTATCGAAACCAATCTTATACAAGGTAAAATAGAGCTTAGGGTTCGATTCCCAGCAGCTTAACGAGCCCGTTGTGTAGCTTTCCGCTCTAAAAACCAAGAGCAACATCAACGATACAAAATTAAACCCGACGCTGGAGCTATATTGTTAAAAGTGCTACGCCATAGACAGGAACATCACGTATTAACTAATACAGCAACAGCGACACCTATATTGTATACTTTAATATCTGTAACAAAATAAATTTTGGATGTCAGTTCTACAGTTGAAAATTGTCTACCGTGACCAGGAAAGAATGTGACGTCATCAACTATAGAGAATTCGAGCTTGAAGACCCATTCTTTGTGGAGACAGACAAACTATATGCTTCAGGTTGTTTTTTTTTTTTTCTCTCAGTGGAAAGGGAATTGGAAAATTAGGTTTGAAATTAAGGGACCATCCGTACTGTTATTAAACTAAGACTTTCCAAAACATTTGCTTCTCAATTAAAATCAAAACTTGTATTCGCTCAGTTTCTCTGTGAAGTGGTAATTTTTCACATCACTTAATTAATAACGTACTCACGTGTTAACTCGTCTTTAATATAATCACTTATCAAAAACAAAACAAAACAGAGGAAGTGGAGGTCTGGAGATTTTTATTAAGCCCCCTCTCCATTTCAATGGCGATGGTTTAATGTCGTGATCAAAAAACTTCCACTCTCTAACCTTGATGTCTGAAATGGCAGCCGTATCATTCGTTTCACTTTTTACAAAAGTGGTATCATTCCATACAGGATTTCTTTGTGCTAGTTGATGATGGACAGGTCGCTACAACTCTGTACAAAGCAACTGACTTTAACGACTAGTACGGTACAGTTACTAGGTATAATACTCTAACGTATCGTCCTTGTAACTTGAATGTTTTCTAGACGTGCCTGTTTCTATCGAGTGTAGGAATAACTACGGGAATCACAGTTATTTCAACACAACAGTTAGGCTTACCTAGAAATGGGTTTAACGTTATATAACTTTAAAAAAAAACTTAGATATATGCATTACAAATTAATTTTTTAAAGTCCATCACGGTTATTTCAACACAACAGTTAGGCTTACCTGTAAATGGGTCTAACGTTACACAACTTAAAGAATACATCTTTGCATTATCTCTGCTCTCTTCGTATGATTTTGGATTAAAGTTTTTAACCACAGAATTATATATGGGGATGAATCTCATCAGCTTTTTAAATACATTTTTTCTTTGAAATTATAAATGCAACCACTCAGAGAAGCAGAGGAGGATGAAAGCATCAGCTTTATTCAGCTTAAGTCAGCAAAGAATTATTATAATTCATACCAGCAGAAGGAGCAAGAGCGGAGTTGTCTTTAAACCCTAATTAGCGACACAGATTTTAATTCGACTAATTTACGCAAAACATTGGTTGTGAGCTTATAAATTTATTGGTTACTTCATCCTCAACCCAAGATGAATCACTAAAAAACCAAAAAAAAAAGACAACCCTAAACGCAAATACCATCAATCTCACTAATTACTATTGAGGTGCCACCTATGTATTTAACATAGAAAATAAATGAGTTCTTTATAAAAAAAAAAAAGTCACATTTCTTTACTCTGAATAACAGACAAAAACATAACATTCCTCATTGTGACGCAATATGTGGACCTCCACCGACAATGAACAGTTTCAAAACAAGCCGATAAATGCTCAACAGTTGATGAGAAATTAGATGTTAGTAATATAAAACAGTTATCTTCCAATAAACCAGCGAGATGGTAGAACAAAAAAAACAACAACAAATGGTTAATCGGTCTCTGCATAATTTTGGTTTCGTGTTTATGAACGGCAAAGCATTTAATAAAACTAGGTTTAAGAGAACAATTAAAGTTTGAGCCCCATGCTTTCTTTAATGCCAGTTTTAACTGTCTTATTATAGGTATGCCCAAACTGGTTAATGCTCTCTTGGTATAGCAGGACTTACTTAAATGATGGATCAAAACAAAGACAGAAAAAGACGAACTTTCCTTATAATCCATACACACACTGCAACAAATAAACGTATTTTACTTTCATTTGTGTTTACAGTTATGCCCACGATCCAACTGTTCCTGACGCTATCGGCCCGACATGGCTAGGTGGATAAGGCACTCAGCTCGTAATCTGAGGGTCGCGGGTTCGAATCCGCATCACACCAAACATGCTCGCCCTTTCAGCCGTAGAGGCGTTATAAAGTTACAGTCAAACCCACTATTCTTTGGTACAAGAGTAGCCCAAGAGTTGGCGGTGGTTAGTGATAACTAGCTGCCTTCCATCTAGTCTTACACTGCAAAAATTAGGGACGGCTAGCGCAGATAGCCCTCGTGCAGCTTGCGCGAAATTCAAACACAAACAAATAATACATGTTCTAGGTTTTGTGTCTATGCTTACATAAAACATCGAGAGCTCAAAGTTGAAAAAATTGTTTTTGTCGAATTTAACACAAAGCTATTGGCTCACGTTTTTTGTTACACTTTTGTTGGCATGTACATCCTTGATAAAAGTATTGTATTTTTTGCATAATTATCTCGTCGTATGCGTTTGTTTTATCGAATTTCGTGCAAAGCTAGGCAACACCACCCACTGCCAACAGTTTGGCTTCTATTTTACTGTCAAAAAATGAGATTAACGTACGGCTGAAAAGGCGAGTATGTTCAGTGACAGGGATTCGAACTCATAATCCGAGCGCACATAGCTCTCAAAAGCAGGTTTTGAAACCCGCGGTGGACAGAGAGCATAGATAATCGATTGTGTAGTTTATGTGCTTGAAAACAGACGAACAAACAGATCATTACCTATGAAAATGGAGTTAGATTTCAAATAACAGCTATTATTATAATAGAAACAACAAGATATTTACTATTTCTGTTGTTGTTTTCCATATTGGACGGAACTAATTTTAACCCGTTTGGTGTTGTTTTTTTTAACTCAAAGAGTTAATTGTTAAAAATACAATTGTTTTTAAAATTGTTTGGTTTAGAATTTTCGTATAAAGTTACACAAACACAAGGATGTCTCCTCACGACCCGGCATGGCTACGTGTGTTAAGGCGTTGGACTCGTAATCTGAGGATCGCGTGTTCGAATCCCCATCGCACCAAACATGCTCGCCCTTTCAGTCGTGAGGGCGTTATAATGTCACGGTCAATCCCATTATTCGTTGGTAAAAGAGTAGCTCAAGAGTTGGCGGTGGGTGGTGATGACTGTCTGCCTTCCTTCTAGTCTTACACTGATAAATTAGGGACAATTGCGCAGATAGCCCTTGTGTAGCTTTGCGCGAAATTCAAAACAAACAGACCTTACAGCCGTGCCCAATTTTGAACTGATAAACTAGAAGGGAACTCTAAACACACACATCCCACTACCTATTTGTCTCACCAAATAACGAGGATTTTTGCCATCGCTATTAAATATACCCACGGCTCCCAAATATCGTGAGCAATGTTTCCTTTCAGAAACGAGATATGAACCACATATCTCTGGATTCACAGTCATGCCCGGCTCATTTAAAAACCTGAGAAGAAATAAATCAACGACTCATATTTGATTGTAAGCTCAGTGATACCTTCGGGATGCGCCCCCATCACGATTAATTCTGCATCTTTCCATCTTCGATACTAGTAACTTACTGCACTTCGAAGTAGCCTTAGTAAAGATGAATCTCAGAACGGCTGGTATGGGTATTAACACTTTTATTGATATGGAGAGAACAACGTTTCGACCTTCCTAGGTCATCTTCAAGTGGGTTTATCGTCACCAGAAAAGCCTTAGTAAAGGTCAACTGATATATTTTTTGTATCCTAAAGAAAGGAAGGACGCGATTGTTTTAAGCTAAAACAGTTCTTTTCACATCTCATACGTTTCTTCACGGACTCGTGCAACTCAGAAGCGCCCACCAACAGAAACCACCTGCTTCTCAAGTGAACTACACACAACACCACGCACCAAAATAAAACGTAAAGCGCCAAGCGGCAGACCACCAAGTGCAGATACGCCGGCGGTGACTGGTAAAACATTGCGGCTCTTTTAATCTTTGCCGTTACCGGTCGCCGTAGGTTGGGAAAGGCGACTGTGGGGACCAGGTGAGCGCCATTTCTTTAACGGCAGCGTTCCGAGGCGGGACCGTAAGGTCAGCCTCGTCAATAGAGGACGCGATGCTGCTTTCGCGTGCAAGTATGGGTATCGTCCATCCCTAAAGTAAAGGAAAACGAAAGGCCACACAATTTGAACCCATTTTTACTTACGCTCGATAGAGGGCTCAGTACTTAAATTAACAGAAAAAAAATGTTTCAATGATATTCTAGAACCGGGGACAGTATGGAAGTATGACGTCATGCAATGTGTGAGGTCCCAGTATGGAAAACGTGGTTTGTTATAGCACGCTCACAAGTTGGAGATTAATTAATAAAAATATTCATCTGTGAACTATTACCTCTTTTCCCTAAAACGACAATTAATTCAAAGGTGCTGTTTATCCAGAAATTATTAATGGCTCTTCTCTTGACCCATGAAATTTTAAATTAAAATTAATCAAAGAGCCGCCCTCAACGGGGTCAAAAGGGTCAGGAAGAAACGAAGATGTTTTATCAAGAAGAACTACATACATACTGAGATTATCACCAATAGATATTTGATAAAGACATGCTCCCTCGTATCATCATCAATGGATATTTGATAAAGTCATGCACCCTCGTAACATCATTAATGGATATTTGATAAAGACATGCACCCTCATGTCATCATTAATGGATATTTGATAAAGACATGCACCCTCACGTCATCATTAATGGATATTTGATAAAGACATACACCCTCATGCCATCATTAATGGATATTTGATAAAGACATGCACCCTCATGTCATCATTAATGGATATTTGATAAAGACATACACCCTCATGCCATCATTAATGGATATTTGATAAAGACATGCACCCTCATGTCATCATTGATGGATATTTGATAAAGACAAGAACAGTGTTCTTACACTGTGGTAACAGTGATACATAGTTTAAATGCGTGTCTACAAGGACCTTCTGAATACTATTGTCCATGGACTCCACTTTTTGTCGGGGAGGGGGGCTAGTGTGACTTTGGAAAGTTCTTGTTTAGAAGTTGTCCAGGAAAAAAAATCCTCGTTAAAAAAGAAGAAGAGAGTTTTTAAGGTGAGCATGTTAATACCTAAAATTAAATCCACTTGAAAAATGAGGAAATATTGAACTTCATATCTTCTTGTGAACACATTCAATGCTGAACCGAGTTTCCTAATATCTAATGGATGTGTATGTTGGTTTGTTTCTGATACTCATTGACCCGCCCAAAATTTTGAAATGACAGACTAGAGGAAATGTAGTTAGCCAACATCACCCATCGCCAACTCATGACCCATTCTAATCAAATAGTGGAATTTGACAGTTACTCTTTATAACGTACTCACAGCTCCAAAGCCTGGGGTGCGATTTTGTGGCACAAGAATGCATATCATGAAGTCTCATATTCACAGACCAACCTTAACCACTAGGCCACGCCTGGTCCTTTTATTTATAAAAAGTATTAAAGAAAACCTTTATACTGAGTTTGATTTTAGAAGTGAGGAAGACGTCATCCACACGCCTGGTGTAATGGCTTAAATTCAGACGGAGAAATATGTACCTACTATTCTTCGTGAAATTCGTTATTTATTTTCCGTTTAGTCTATCATTTCAAAATTAGAAACAGGACAGCTCGCGCAGTTGATCCTCTTGTAACTTTGCGCAAATATTCGAAACAAACAAGTACCAGAGACACCTAGTCTGGTGGCAACTAGATGGTTAGAGATATTCTGAGTTTTAACAACTAGTGAAATATGGACAAACATGTATCTGTTTTCTTGTACGTTCGATTAGTGTTTTGTCATTTAAAGGGTTAGAATTTTACTCTTGCACGTTAGGAGGAGACCCTGCTATCTTTATTTACCATGGTCAGCTCTGGTCAGGATTAAGCCACTTTCAGAGATCTTTAAAAAAAAGTCTGAGGACGCGTGACCACTAATTCTAAAGAATCCTGCTCGGCGAGATGAAACAATTTAATGGCATGACTTCCCGGACAGATGGGATCAAACAGATGTTAAAGCACGTGCGCCGTGACCACCATGTCCACAGAGAACGTGAGCGGGCATGAAGATGTGAAAAATAGAACGGAACCAATATTCTCACACTGGTATCAACGACGACCAAAGAAACGCGCCACCTGTCGTGTCAACCCTGTAGGGTCAATCTTAGATTTTAAACCATATGGGCAACGTTTTCCCTTACTCTCAGTACCATCGATCGAGTAACGAAAATTGTGATTCTTCGTGAAAGGTTTTGTGGTTAAGTGAACTATATATACTTTTATCATCGCTGCTAGTATTTCAGGATACAACAGTTTATGAAGTCGCTGGACAAAGGCTACAGGGAAAATGGCATTTAAACATAACGACTATTAGAATTAGTTGCACATTTTCCGAACCAAATTATTATTTTTTCCTGTTAGTGTTAACATTTAAATTTATAACAACGTCAGTGTTTTACCACAAAGTAAAATTCGAAAACGTTCAACTAGATACGAATTTCTTAAAATATGGTATTCGGTAGTCAAACGTAGATGCTCATTTTTTGATGGTGAAGCTTCAAAAATATTTACATTAAAAAAGAAGAAGAATAGAGAAGTTGCCAGCACAGCATGTTTATCCGTGGATGAGCGGTTCACTTTGGATTTCAGCCGATAGCTCCGCCACCTCTTGACAGATCTGATATCTAATTACAGTTTTCGACCACGCCCAAGGTCTCTGAGATCAGTTCACTCTAATCCTGCATAAAATAATTTCATTTTGAGGGTAGGTAGGTAGAGATCCTGATGAAAACTGAACCAGGTACATGCGCGCATCGTGCTTGATGTTGTTGGCGCACATAAAATACAGTTAATAATAGGGGAAACAAATATCTTACAGATTTATTCACTCTAATCTAGCCTGTGTGTGTATGTGTTTCTTATAGCAAAGCCACACTGAGCTATCTACTGAGTCCAACGAGGGGAATCGAACCCCTGATTTTAGCGTTGTAAATCCGTAGGGACGTAATCCAGCCTAAAAGAATTTCAAGTGCCGTCGCAATTGAGTATTCCCTCTCACTTTTGTTGGAAGTCGCTTAGCCAAGCTTGACCACGCACTGACCAGTAATTTATTAAACTGTTTCTCTCACAGAAAAATAAAATAAATATATATATATAATAGTGATCATTCTTTGCCTGCTTGTAAGAGAGGTACAAACCATAGCAAGGTAGTAGTTAATACGTAGGGGTGGATATTATTAATTGCTCAACATGGTCTCAGATTTCTTTTAAAATAATCTAAAGGACTTTTACAAACATCTAATTTAGGTTGTCGAGATTTACAAACGCTATTAAGACTTTCAGTTTACATAAAACATAGATAAATTAGAGAACACGTGAGGACGGTAACAGCCAACGTGGCCGGGTGGTTAAAGCACTTGACTCGTAAGCCAAGGATCGCGGTTTCAAATCCCCATCACACCAAACATGCTCGCTCTTTCAGCTGTGGGGGCGTTATAATGTGACGGTCAATTCCATTATTCGTTGGTAAAAGAGTAGCCCAAGAATTGGCGGTCTTACACTGTTAAATTAGGCACAGCTAGCAGAGATAGACCTCGTGTAGCTTTGCGCGAATTCCAAAACAAACAGCCTATTATCTACTGGTTATTCTGATTCTGACGTCAGAAGAGCCAACTCACCAATGTTTGAAGTTGTTACTTTATACACCAAGATGTTATGATCTAACTTGGGTAATATAGAAACAGTATCCACTAACTTCAATACATGATGTCCATCATAACAACTGCTGCTTCCATAGCGACTGGCATTCATTAATATTGATTGTTTAAAGAAAGAGGGAAAACAAGTAATAAAATAAATATGATGTAATGTTAAAAATTACAAAAACCAGGTGGAGCTGAATATATGAAACCATACAAAAACCACTGCATCACTAACCACAAAGGCAACGTTACAATCTTATAGGTTTGTTTTTTTTAATTTCGCACAAAGCTACTTGAGGGCTATCTGTGCTAGCCGTCCCTAATTTAGCAGTGTAAGACTAGAGGGAAGGCAGCTAGTCATCACCACCCACCGCCAACTCTTGTGCTAATCTTTTACCAACGAATAGTGGGATTGACCGTAAAATTATAACGCCCCCACGGCTGGGAGGACGAGCATATTTGGCGCGACCGGGATGCGAACCCGCGACCCTTAGATTACGAGTCGCACGCCTTAACACGCTTGGCCATGCCGTGCCCCAATCTTATAAGAATTAGCCATTGTAAGACTTAATGTTTGTATTCAAACTTGAATACATGCAAATAAAAACAACTGAACATTTGGTTGTAGATAAAGGTTTTTGTAAATATTTGGCCATTTAGGTGGTTATTTTCGTATAGTTTAGTATATACATCCTTACATTGTTTCTGTATTTTTTAACATTGCCATCCCAATATAATAATTTTTTTTTACGATGTGCATAAATAGTTTTCCGACCAATACTGTGTTTCTTGTATTTCAACCGGCTTGGAAAGTTATGGATAGAGGGAAATGTGTCTTCATCAATGGAAAGAAATGAATATAGTGTTGTTGAAATACTCTTATTGTACACTTATCTAATTCTACTGGACTATAAGAATGAAGTGTTTAAAAATGAGGTAGGCCTAATGCTTATATCTTATGACAAATAAAAGGTTTCTGGTTCGCTAACTTTTATAATGTTTTGTATTTTAAATCAGTCTCTATAAATTTAATATATCCCTATAAGCTACTGTGTAGTTTTACGATTTAAATAAGACACCTGGGAACGTAAAGTACAAATAATAAAATATTAACTGCATAAATCCATTTTCAAAGATACCTGGATCAAGTTGGCCAACACTTTAACCACCTGGCACTACCCTAATTTTTATCAATATTGATTAGAGAAACAACAACAACAAATACTAATTTATTCATCAAATAATTAATCATATAAATATAGGTGAATTAAAAGAACACCACGTGTATATAATATACAATAATGTTTGAATCTTACTTGAACTGCAGTATCACTTCTGAATGATGGCATGAAAAACAATTACATTTATAATATCGACTGAACCCTAACCAAATGGGACACCAATCCGAGTTCAAACTGTTAACAATTTCTGCAATTTGACATTTTTTAAAATTATATTAGATTGAATACCATGCAAATAGGAACTGTACCAACAGTTTGTACTTTTGTCGGCCCTTACCACTTAGGGCTCGGCATAGCCAGGTGGGTTAAGGCGTTCGACTCGTAATCCGAGGGTCGCGGGTTCGAATCCCCGTCGCACCAAATATGCTCAACCTTTCAGCCGTGGAGACGTTATAATGTGACGGTCAATCGGACTATTCGCTGGTAAAGGAGTAGTCCAAGAGTTGGCGGTGGGTGGTGATGACTAGCTGCCTTCCCTCTAGCCTTACACTGCTAAATTAGGGACGGCTAGCACAGATAGCCCGTGTGCGGATTTGTGCGAAATTTAAAACAAACAAACAAGCTTAACACTTAGAGATTTACATGTCCGCTGTGGATCTGAAGATTCTTGGTTTGAAGCTCGTTTCCACAAGTACCAAAAACACGCTCTGTACTTTGCAGCTATGGGTGCGTTAGTAAAGTGACTGTCAAATCCAATTATTTGTTTGTACACCAAACCGAGATTTGGCGATGGGTGATCTTGACTAGTTGTCTTCCGTGTAGTTCACCACTACAAAACCAGAGACGGATATGTGCGGATACTCTTTGCGTGACTTTGAACGAGACAGCCTCCCTACTCCCAGTGGCTCAGTCTAGAGGATTATAACGGTAAAAAAAATCACCGACTTTCATTACCCTTGATAAGCACGGCACAGATAGCCAAACCGAAACCTACCAACTGTTGGAGATTCTTAAACAACAAGAAAAAAAAAATCACCGACTTTCATTACCCTTGATAAGCACGGCACAGATAGCCAAACCGAAACCTACCAACTGTTGGAGATTCTTAAACAACAAGAAAAAAAAAATCGAATCAAGTCTACCAGTTTAGAAAATTTCATCATCGTCTGTTTATAACTTTCCAAATTACCTTTACATTAAGTAAAAAACAAACAATAACAGGTCGTTATTCGTATCGGCACGAAAAAAGAAAAGATATAATAGTGAACTCGCGTCGTGATCGTGAAAGACCCGAGAAAACGACAAATGCCCTTTGACGTCTTCGTATTTCTGAGCCACGTGTATCAATAGCGTCACGCTTTCGAAATTACACCTGACGCAGCGTTAAAGGCATAGCTAAAACTTGGAAACTGGAGCATCCAAGAAAATATACCTCCAGCATACGGCTGTCATTGTTTTAAACTCACGAAGTTTCAACCGAAGCTGTGGTCGACTTTTGAAAACTGGATAGCCTACGCGGTGCACGCCGTTACACAAACAACGGATAGGGGTGACCGCGATAATTTATCTCTGTCAAAGTTCTTCTCACCAGAAAAGATAATTCTTAATATCCTTGGACAACACAACTCAATCTCATGCCATTGTAACATACTTGGGGTACCACGTATTTTTCATCTCAATTTCATTCGCTGAGACTGACACCCCATGCATACTGACTAATCAACGTAAATACACGAAAACGTCATTCGATATTATATTGGATACGATTATACAATCATGAAAGGAGTCCATTCGTCAGGGAAATGACGGACGATTTAAAATAAATCAATTACGTTTACATATCACGTGCAGGTCACCCGAGTAGCGATTTACTGTAATATATATATAGCCAATCCCCCTCCAAGTGGCACACAGCGGCATGTCTGCGGACTTCCAACCCCGGAAATAAAGTTTCGATACCTGTGATGGACAGAGCACAGATAGCTCATTGTGTAGCTTTGTGCTTAATTTCAAACAAACAAACAAACAAACAAATTATCGCCATTAGGATGTTTCGTAATCTAATTAGAGATCTTTAAAAGTGATCCTAAAACATTTTTATTGGTGTGTGCGCGCGCGCATGCGTCTATGTTTATGTTATAGCCTTATATATTAATGTAGCCAATAACCTTATAATCATGACAAGAATGTAACGTTTCATAAAATAAAAATATAATTATGTTCAGTCTACAGGTACAACGATTAAAAAAAAAAAGCTACTTTAACTGTTTAACTGGTCGACATACTTTGCAACTTTTTGTAAAAGGAAATTATTAGAAAGTTACCGACTTTAAACAAGGTGTTTTTATGTTCTTTGGTGCCTCTCTGACTTTCCACAATGATAACTGAATAATGACACCGATTATAAGGTCATGACTGTGTCCTCCCCTTCACATCCCTCCAGATTTTCAAGGAACAAGTACATGTACGCCTTTAGAAATGTCCCTTAAAATAATTCGAATACGTTTGTTTTGTTGTTCTTTAACTTTGCGCTAATATACACGAGGACTATCTGCGCTAGATTAGATGTCCGTGATTTTCAAGTTATAAACTAGAGGGTGTGTGTTTTCTTATTGCAAAGCCACATCGGGCTATCTGCTGATAAACTAGAGAGAAGACAGCTAGCTACTCTGGATCAGTTACAGTCCTTTCCCGGGCTGCTATAATCGAAAAGTGGGATATGTTTAGCGTAAACTTCGGATCCATATTCTGACACGCTAGCCATGGGACACAGTTGGCCTAAATCCGAATGTATGCGTTATAAAACACACAGTCGCTTGGTAATACTTACATAATAATTTAAACGTCATGCCACAAGCTATTTCTTTACCTACGAGTCAAAAGGTCAGTATAACAAAATATTTATATAAGAGGTCAAAGATGAAAAGCACAAACTGCTTTATACACAGGGACAGCAGACCAGAACTTCAAGGTGTTAACTAAGGATTAGATGTGATTGAAATAAAACTTTTATATGGATTTACAATTTTCTCAGCTTCAAACAAGTCACGTGAACGGCCATGTTAGTTAACCCTTATAACATAGACTTGGTCAGTAAAATGGCGACCTTACATGCCGACATACTTATAGGTAACGTTAGGGTCGTTTCATACTGACCAAAGTAAGAACAGATAATATGTGTGTGTTAACAGCAACACATGAGAAGTCACAAAATAAGGCAAAAGCTGCGTATACTAGTGCCCTCTGTAGTTCAATTGTGGAAGTATTAAAGAACAAAAAATTCACCGTTTCAACGTGTGTGGCTATGCAGAAGGAATACCGTCAATGACACTCCCACTTGCACCATGTAATTTTGACAGTCCAGTCAATGGGTCTGTATGTATACTTCTGCAACAGTACTGACGGTCAAGCCTGCTTCTGATATCTATTCTAATCAGAATAAAATGTTAATATTTTCAGACCCCAGGTGCTGGAAGAAGAAACAGAAAGAGTGAAAAAGATGGCAACAGCACCAAGATGACTCGACGAAAGGATATTTAAGCCTAACTGCCGTGATACGAACGCAATTTTAATAACATTCATCATGAAACTTACCCTGGATTTTAATTATTATAACATCACTTGTAAAAAAACAAAACAACAACTGGTCTCCAGCTACAGACGTATTGATAGTTTATCAAAACATTACAGAGCGTCTGTTACATTAACAGCACTGTAAATATTGAGCGCAGGGGTCATCATTTCCATTCTGAATGGTACTTTAGTCTTTAGAGGAAGGCAAAGATAATAACAATAGGTGATAGACTTTTGTCAGTAGAGACAGATACAACAACAATAACAAAAACCACTGTGGAAGTCTTTAAATCAAGACTTTGAGGCTAGCGGCTACAGTGGAAAATTCTTTCGTTTTAGGTTATTCTTATTGGAAACATTGGCTATAGTAATTAAAATGTTCAGCTTGTTTGGTTGCTGATCCATGAGGTTAAAATGTTCAGCTTGTTTGGTCGCTGGTCCATGAGGTTAAAATGTTCAGCTTGTTTGGTCGCTGGTCCATGAGGTTAAAATGTTCAGCTTGTTTGGTCGCTGGTCCATGAGGTTAAAATGTTCAGCTTGTTTGGTCGCTGGTCCATGAGGTTAAAATGTTCAGCTTGTTTGGTCGCTGGTCCATGAGGTTAAAATGTTCAGCTTGTTTGGTTGCTGGTCCATGAGGTTAAAATGTTGAGCTTGTTTGGTTGCTGGTCCATGAGGTTAAAATGTTCAGCTTGTTTGGTTGGTGATCCATGAAGTTAAAGAATTGTATGCTTGCATTAACTTTCTGGTGATTTTTAGACACTACGTAACCTTCCCTTTTCTCTCTGTCTTTTCAGCTGTGTTTTCTCTACGTTTTTACCTCTTCTTCAGATTCGCTTTGAACGCTGTCTGTTTCAGTTTCAGTTCTGGAGAAGAGTCGATACATCGCTAGAAGCCGGGTTTCGATACCCTTGGTGGGTATCGCACATACAGCCCATTGTGTAAATTTGTGCCTTGCTTCAAACAAAAGAGAAAGAATAAAAATGTCTATCGGAAATGCATCTGTTCATTTAATCAGAATCCACACTTCGAGAAGCGCTGACGTTTGTGACAGTTTCTTCATGTCCAACTGTAACAACCATTGCTGTTTGTCAACAAAATACTTTGAATTTCAGGTTATTCCTAGGACTGACTTACGATTTGCCACTTTTATAGTTAACAGTATTTCTGGTTGTTGTTAAACACAAAAATACCAACTACGGGTATCGAAACCTGAATTTTTGAGTTGTAAATCAGTAAACTTTCCCAGACATTCATGTCTGATCTAAGTGACTGTGACAACTAGAAGAACATGTATATTCCACACTTACTAAAGGATTGGTTTGGTTTTGTTTGAATTTCGCGCAAAGCTACTCAAGTGCTATCTGCGCTAACCGTTCCTAATTTAGCAGAGTAAGACTAGAGGGAAGACAGCTAGTCATCATCACCCACCGCCAACTCTTGGGCTACTCTTTTACTAACAAATAGTATGTTTGACCTCACATTATAACGCCCCCACGGCTGAAGGGGCGAGCATGTTTGATGTGACGGGAATTCGAACCCGTGACCCTCGGATTACGAGTCGAGTGCCTTAACAACCTGTTCATGCCGGGCCCTTACTGAGGGACGCATGGGCTAGTGGTTAAGGCGTTCGGCACGCACCATGGAGGTCGCATGTTCCAATTCCCGTCACACTAAACATGCTCGCCCTTTTAGCCCTAGGGACATTGCATTGTTACAATCAATCTCACTATTCGTTTGTGAAAATGTACCCCAAGACTTGGCGGTAGGTGGTGTTGACTAGTTGCCTTCCCTCTAGTCTTACGCTAATAAATTAGGGACGGCTCGTGTAGCTACGTGCGAAGTTCAAAACAAACCAATATTGGGGGACTGGCAGAAGGTCATCATTAGCTGACCTGACTTGGATGACAAGATTATGGGTTCAGTTCCAACTTAACAAACATTTTTAATGTATTAAGCTCTAATCAATGATTATGCAATCAACATTACGGGGTGGATCTTTCAAATTATTTCTTTGTTTCTTTTAAAAATTTCGCGCAAAGCTACAGAAGGCAAGTTGCACATAACCGTTTTTTTATTCAAAGCTACAGAAGGCAAGTTGCACATAACCGTTCCTTATTCTGAACCGACATACCAGAAGGAAGACAGCCAACATCTGCCGCTATCTCTTAGTGAATCCTTGTCTGACCGAATGGTGGACGTTTCATTGTCAATCTTAGAGCGCATCGATGGCCCCACTGAGCAACTCGTGGTAACAGGACGCGAACCGTGAACTTTTAGATGCACAGTACAGGAACGCTAATCTCCATACTTAAATACTAGAACCAGTGAAGGAATTTTTCAAAAAATTTTGTAATTTCTTTGCGTATTATTAAGCGTCAAACTACACAATGGGCTATCTGTTCTATCCCCACCACGACAGTTGAAACTTTAAATTAATAGATATCCTTTACGCACGTGCCATTTCACTTCTGGCGACGCCTTGTGACGCTAAGACATAACAGTATACGTAAAACGAGAAAGTAGAAAAACAGACAGAGGTGTAAGTGGCTGAATTCCTACCAATCATTTGAAGAAAAATATTTATAATTAGTCAACTTCACGACTTCAGAAGCTAGCGTTATGTTGGTTACCATGGTTATACTTTTGTTACAACACATCGTGTGAAGCCACCATGCGGCTATGCTTTTAAGTTCGAAAGAAAATGGATTGCAATTTAAACCACGTGCCTAAAACAGTGATAATTAACCATGCCAATGTTTTCTATTGTTAATCAATTTACAGAAAGTATTTTATTATGGACAACTTATACCCACTCACTTCCATTAGTAGCTATCATCGTTGTTATGTAACATTAATAAGATTACACACCACACATTTGAATAAAGCGTATGAACTAAAAATGCATATTATACTTCATCGTATAAATTGGAATAACTTTTCTTGTCAAACGAACAATGTATTATTAAGTAAGGTAGTGTTTAATAATGGGGATTGACCAGGATTCCAAATATTTCACGCGCCGAAAAACCACCCTGTCGAATTTTAAGCGAAAACCCGACCATTAAAAGTATTGAGTACGATACATTATGCGTATATATATCAATAATAAACTAAAAGGGTCGCTAACGTTTTTGGTAAGACAACTTAAAAATGTCTAAAACAGCAACTTTTTCGTCTACTGCCTGCCTATCTGATCACGTCAGTGGGGCTAGCGCCTAGGCGGGTCTGACTATCGTAACAAGATTTCTATAGCTTTCTTTATTGATCTATGGGTATCCACTTTTGACATTCCGATAAACATCCATACAATATACAGGTATAATATAAATGTTAAACATATCATGCACGTACTTCAGTATCTTTGCAACCAATGAATGACGTAGCAAATCAATTGATAGACACACGACGATTTCTAAAGGTAAAGTATATACTTTATACAGGTATAACATAAAAAGTAAACAAACAAAGGTATTAAAAGTTATGAACTTTAAAATAAAGTAGGGATGATTCTATAAAAAATAATCAAATAAGAATCAAAACCACAATTACAGATTTATAAAATTTAATCCATAATTTAGCAGCTTTATACACTTATCTGTAGGCCATAGAAAGGATCACATTTTATAAATTTGAAATTATGATTTTATTTCTTGTTTCACTACTTTTTATAGCAGGATTTGCTTTATAATATAATATTATACATACAATAGTTTCGTGATTTACACGTGTAGTTACATACTTCATCTCATTTACTGTTCTAATATTATATTATAAATACAATAGTTTCGTGACTTACACGTGTAGTTATATACTTCATCTCATTTACTGTTCTAATATTATATTATAAATACAATAGTTTCGTGATTTACACGTGTAGTTACATACTTCATCTCATTTACTGTTCTAATATTATATTACAAATACAATAGTTTCGTGATTTACACGTGTAGTTACATACTTCATCTCATTTACTGTTCTAATATTATATTATAAATACAATAGTTTCGTGACTTACACGTGTAGTTACATACTTCATCTCATTAACTGTTCTAATATTATATTATAAATACAATAGTTTCGTGATTTACACGTGTAGTTACATACTTCATCTCATTTACTGTTCTAATATTATATTATAAATACAATAGTTTCGTGACTTACACGTGTAGTTACATACTTCATCTCATTAACTGTTATAATATTATATTATAAATACAATAGTTTCGTGACTTACACGTGTAGTTACATACTTCATCTCATTAACTGTTCTAATATTATATTATAAATACAATAGTTTCGTGATTTACACGTGTAGTTACATACTTCATCTCATTTACTGTTCTAATATTATATTATAAATACAATAGTTTCGTGACTTACACGTGTAGTTACATACTTCATCTCATTTACTGTTCTAATATTATATTACAAATACAATAGTTTCGTGACTTACACGTGTAGTTACATACTTCATCTCATTTACTGTTCTAATATTATATTACAAATACAATAGTTTCGTGACTTACACGTGTAGTTACATACTTCATCTCATTTACTGTTCTAATATTATATTATAAATACAATAGTTTCGTGATTTACACGTGTAGTTGTATACTTCATCTCATTTACTGTTCTAATATTATATTATAAATACAATAGTTTCGTGACTTACACGTGTAGTTACATACTTCATCTCATTTACTGTTCTAATATTATATTACAAATACAATAGTTTCGTGACTTACACGTGTAGTTACATACTTCATCTCATTTACTGTTCTAATATTATATTATAAATACAATAGTTTCGTGACTTACACGTGTAGTTACATACTTCATCTCATTTACTGTTCTAATATTATATTATAAATACAATAGTTTCGTGATTTACACGTGTAGTTACATACTTCATCTCATTTACTGTTCTAATATTATATTATAAATACAATAGTTTCGTGACTTACACGTGTAGTTACATACTTCATCTCATTTACTGTTCTAATATTATATTACAAATACAATAGTTTCGTGACTTACACGTGTAGTTACATACTTCATCTCATTTACTGTTCTAATATAATATTATACATACAATAGTTTCGTGATTTACACGTGTAGTTGTATACTTCATCTCATTTACTGTTCTAATATTATATTATAAATACAATAGTTTCGTGACTTACACGTGTAGTTACATACTTCATCTCATTTACTGTTCTAATATTATATTATAAATACAATAGTTTCGTGACTTACACGTGTAGTTGTATACTTCATCTCATTAACTGTTCTAATATTATATTATAAATACAATAGTTTCGTGACTTACACGTGTAGTTGTATATTTCATCTCATTAACTGTTCTAATATTATATTATAAATACAATAGTTTCGTGACTTACACGTGTAGTTATATACTTCATCTCATTTACTGTTCTAATATTATATTATAAATACAATAGTTTCGTGACTTACACGTGTAGTTATATACTTCATCTCATTTACTGTTATAATATTATATTATAAATACAATAGTTTCGTGACTTACACGTGTAGTTATATACTTCATCTCATTTACTGTTCTAATATTATATTATAAATACAATAGTTTCGTGACTTACACGTGTAGTTGTATACATTACTTACGAATATAATATTATACTATACATATAGTTGTTTTAAATCTTGTTCAGATTTTACCGACTATTTTCAGTCCAACTAATTAAACAGCAAACAGCTATGATAAATATATTACTTGAAAACAACAGCTAAGAATATTTAAAATATTATTTCAGTTTATCTGTTTTCGTTTCATCTATTTTTATTTATTAAAATATTTGCTAAATCAATGTGCTCCAAGATGACAGTTTCGCTTCCATCGTACAAAACTAACAGATTAAACAAAAACATTAATATATCAGATAATACAACAAAACCAAAACCAAACTTACAATCCTTCTTCTCGCCAAGAATGCCATCTATTGAGTGCTTGTTGCTATTCTTATTCATTTCTCCGTCTCCACGTTTCTCAGCTCCAGATCCAATAACAGGAATAGTAGCCTCTGGGTCTCCAAAGTGTCTTCCACTTCCTCCACAGGTGGCACCACTTCCGTTACCCCTCAATAACCGACTAATAGAACTAACAGAAGGAGCCGTGCCACGGTCACAATACTGAATAATACAGAGGGAAGGGTAGGGGAGAAAGTGGAAGGAGTATACATTAAATTTTGTAAACGTGACTTCCAACTGGATGTTAGGTAATTAACATGTTAGTATTATTGTATCTAATGCACTTCTGTTTCAGTAACACTACTTACCAAGATTTTTGCATGGTTCATTGATGAAAGGAGGCTCAACTGAACATGAAATGTCACCTCGTGTTAATTCGACAAGTACCACTTCGTAGCTCTCAATACTATCACTGAATCTCATACACTCTGCTCTTTGGAGCTCCAACAGGTCTTCGTGGGACTAGAAAGCTTGAATATAAGACGATAACTTACCAAGGGCCGATTGATGTTCCTTCCATTCTATTGGTCCATAAAGGCTATTCAAATACATTTATTAAATACCACAATTAACTAAGTCTTATTGACCGAGTGCACTGTAATCGTGTTTGTGATGGTTTGAATACTAATCACAGATGGGCAAGGTATATAGTTTGAGAGAAAGATATTATATACCGTAATGTCATCTCGGGTTATCTGTTAATAAAACACAGTCTATAGATTATAGTGATACCTTACCCCTTCCTTCAGAAGTCATCTGTTAATAAAACAGTCTATAGCTTACAGTGATACCTTACCCCTTCCTTCACAAGCTATCTGTTAATAAAACAGTCTATAGATCACAGTGATACCTTACCCCTTCCTTCACAAGTTATCTGTTAATAAAACAGTCTATAGATTACAGTGATACCTTACCCCTTTCTTCACAAGTTATCTGTTAATAAAACAGTCTATAGATCACAGTGATACCTTACCCCTTCCTTCACAACTTATCTGTTAATAAAACAGTCTATAGATTACAGTGATACCTTACCCCTTCCTTCACAAGTTATCTGTTAATAAAACAGTCTATAGATTACAGTGATACCTTACCCCTTCCTTCACAAGTTATCTGTTAATAAAACAGTCTATAGATTACAGTGATACCTTACCCCTTCCTTCACAAGTTATCTCTTAATAAAACAGTCTATAGATTACAGTGATACCTTACCCCTTCCTTCACAAGTTATCTGTTAATAAAACAGTCCATAGATTACAGTGATACCTTACCCTTCCTTCACAAGTTATCTGTTAATAAAGTCTATAGATTACAGTGATACCTTACCCTTCCTTCACAAGCTATCTGTTAATAAAACAGTCTATAGATCACAGTGATACCTTACCCCTTCCTTCACAAGCTATCTGTTAATAAAACAGTCTATAGATTACAGTGATACCTTACCCCTTCCTTCACAAGCTATCTGTTAATAAAACAGTCTATAGATTACAGTGATACCTTACCCGTTCCTTCACAAGCTATCTGTTAATAAAACAGTCTATAGATTACAGTGATACCTTACCCCTTCCTTCACAAGTTATCTGTTAATAAAACAGTCTATAGATTACAGTGATACCTTACCCCTTTCTTCACAAGTTATCTGTTAATAAAACAGTCTATAGATTACAGTGATACCTTACCCCTTTCTTCACAAGTTATCTGTTAATAAAACAGTCTATAGATTACAGTGATACCTTACCCCTTCCTTCACAAGTTATCTCTTAATAAAACAGTCTATAGATTACAGTGATACCTTACCCCTTCCTTCACAAGTTATCTGTTAATAAAACAGTCCATAGATTACAGTGATACCTTACCCCTTCCTTCACAAGTTATCTGTTAATAAAAGTCTATAGATTACAGTGATACCTTACCCCTTCCTTCACAAGCTATCTGTTAATAAAACAGTCTATAGATCACAGTGATACCTTACCCCTTCCTTCACAAGCTATCTGTTAATAAAACAGTCTATAGATTACAGTGATACCTTACCCCTTCCTTCACAAGCTATCTGTTAATAAAACAGTCTATAGATTACAGTGATACCTTACCCGTTCCTTCACAAGCTATCTGTTAATAAAACAGTCTATAGATTACAGTGATACCTTACCCCTTCCTTCACAAGTTATCTGTTAATAAAACAGTCTATAGATTACAGTGATACCTTACCCCTTCCTTCACAAGTCTGTCCCTAATCTCCCAGCTAAAGATACCAGGATTCTCTTTCTTGTACTCTTCGATTTTCTTTTCCACATCTGGTGAGGCGACACGTGGCTTGCTGCCCCCGATAACTCCTGGTCTAATGCTACCCGTTTCCTAAGGATGAACATTAGGAACATCTGTGAATAGACCATACAGTTCTACCGGCCAACACTAGGAACATATGTAAACAATCTATACAGTTCTACCGGCCAACATTAGGAACATCTGTGAATAGACCATACAGTTCTATCGGCCAACACTAGGAACATATGTAAACAATCTATACAGTTCTACCGACCAACATTAGGAACATCTGTGAATAGACCATACAGTTCTATCGGCCAACACTAGGAACATATGTAAACAATCTATACAGTTCTATCGGCCAACATTAGGAACATCTGTGAATAGACTATACAGTTCTATCGGCCAACACTAGGAACATATGTAAACAATCTATACAGTTCTACCGACCAACATTAGGAACATCTGTGAATAGACCATACAGTTCTATCGGCCAACACTAGGAACATATGTAAACAATCTATACAGTTCTATCGGCCAACATTAGGAACATCTGTGAATAGACTATACAGTTCTATCGGCCAACATTAGGAACATCTGTGAATAGACCATACAGTTCTAACGACCAACATTAGGAACATCTGTGAATGGACTATACAGTTCTATCGGCCAACATTAGGAACATCTGTGAATAGACTATATAGTTCTAACGACCAACATTAGGAACATCTGTGAATAGACTATACAGTTCTACCGGCCAACATTAGGAACATCTGTGAATAGACTATACAGTTCTACCGGCCAACATTAGGAACATCTGTGAACAATCTGTACAGTTCTACCGGCCAACATTAGGAACATCTGTGAATAGACTATACAGTTCTACCGGCCAACACTGGGAACATATGTAACCAATCTATACAGTTCTACCGGCCAACATTAGGAACATCTGTGAAAAATCTGTACAGTTCTACCGGCCAACATTAGGAACATCTGTGAATAGACTATACAGTTCTACCGGCCAACATTAGGAACATCTGTGAACAATCTGTACAGTTCTACCGGCCAACATTAGGAACATCTGTGAACAATCTGTACAGTTCTACCGGCCAACATTAGGAACATCTGTGAATAGACTATACAGTTCTACCGGCCAACATTAGGAACATCTGTGAATAGACTATACAGTTCTACCGGCCAACATTAGGAACATCTGTGAACAATCTGTACAGTTCTACCGGCCAACATTAGGAACATCTGTGAATAGACTATACAGTTCTACCGGCCAACACTGGGAACATATGTAACCAATCTATACAGTTCTACCGGCCAACATTAGGAACATCTGTGAAAAATCTGTACAGTTCTACCGGCCAACATTAGGAACATCTGTGAATAGACTATACAGTTCTACCGGCCAACATTAGGAACATCTGTGAACAATCTGTACAGTTCTACCGGCCAACATTAGGAACATCTGTGAACAATCTGTACAGTTCTACCGGCCAACATTAGGAACATCTGTGAATAGACTATACAGTTCTACCGGCCAACACTAGGAACATATGTAACCAATCTATACAGTTCTACCGGCAAACACTGGGAACATATGTAAACCATCTATACAGTTCTACCGGCCAACACTAGGAACATATGTAAACAATCTATACAGTTCTATCTGTCAATATTAGGGGGGTCAACAAACAATCTATGCAGTTCTATCTGTCACAATTAGTGGGATAAACAAACAATCTATGCAGTTCTATCTATCAACATTAGGGGGCTCAACAAACAATCTATGCAGTTCTATCTATCAACATTAGGGGGGTCAACAAACAATCTATGCAGTTCTATCTATCAGCATTAGGGGGGTGAACAAACAATCTATACAGTTCTATCTATCAACATTAGGGGGTCAACAAACAATCTATACAGTTCTATCTATCAACATTAGGAGGGTCAACAAACAATCTATACAGTTCTATCTATCAACATTAGGGAGGTCAACAAACAATCTATACAGTTCTATCTATCAACATTAGGGGGTCAACAAACAATCTATACAGTTCTATCTATCAACATTAGGGGGGTCAAGAAACAATCTATACAGTTCTATCTATCAACATTAGGGAGGTCAACAAACAATCTATACAGTTCTATCTATCAACATTAGGGGGTCAACAAACAATGTATACAGTTCTATCTATCAACATTAGGGGGGGTCAACAAACAATCTATACAGTTCTATCTATCAACATTAGGGGGGTCAACAAACAATCTATACAGTTCTATCTATCAACATTAGGGGGTCAACAAACAATGTATACAGTTCTATCTATCAACATTAGGGAGGTCAACAAATAATCTATACAGTTCTATCTATCAACATTAGGGTGGTCAACAAACAATCTATGCAGTTCTATCTATCAACATTAGGGGGGTCAACAAACAATCTATACAGTTCTATCTATCAACATTAGGGGGGTCAACAAACAATCTATACAGTTCTATCTATCAACATTAGGGGGATCAACAAACAATCTACAGGTGTACTCTACAGCTTGATAATTTATCGATTATTGATTATATTGATACGTTCCGCGAAAATTATCAGTAAAATGAAATTAGTGTTTCTAATTTTTACTATTCTGTATTATTTTATCAGTTTTCTAATTTTTTACTATTCCTATTATTTTATCAGTTCTCTAACTTTTACTATTCTCTATTATTTTATCAGTTCTCTAACTTTTACTATTCTCTATCATTTTATCAGTTCTCTAATTTTTACTATTCTCTATTATTTTATCAGTTCTCTAATGTTTACTCTTCTCTATTATTTTATCAGTTCATGTAACTGAAATATTATCGTATCCACCGCAAGTATCGAAACCCAATTTCAACATTTACGAGAGTTTTCTTCTTAATTCGAGGTTGTTCACTTTTCAGACCTTTATGGTTTGGCGATCAGAGGATATGTCTTCTGATATGAAGATCTCGGGTTCGATTCCCGTTACAACCAAATTTGATCACTCTTTGAGTTGAGAAGGTATTGTAATTTGTTTATATCTTCCAGAGTTATACCTACTACACTGTACGTACTACCTACCACAGTCCCTAATTCTGATGTGACAACTGGAGAAAAGGCAACTAGCCAGCAGCATCCACCTTCAAACCTTAATCTACTTTGGTATTAAATAAGGTGTTCAATGTACTGTTTATTTTTAAACTCAAGTTGTAAATTTATAATACTGTAAGTTCACTGTTAAACAACAAATTTACTGTGTATGTGTTATGTTTGTACCGCCCAGCCTATTATGAAATTTCCCGACTCTTTGTTGTGGTACAAAGTTGTAACAGGCACTTGGACGTCTCGAACCCTCAACTTTCTAACCAGTGTAGGGTGCAACGCTTGCAAAGCAGCATTCTTTCTCCACTTGATTATGCCAACCCATGAACCGTGTGATAGATTATAAGTGTAAACATTATAATTTGTTTGTTCTGAATTTCGGGCAAAGGTACACGCAGGCTATCTGCGATAGCCGTCCCTAATTTTGCAGTGTAAGACTATAGGGAAGGCAGCTAGTCATCACCACCCACCGCCAACTCTAAAGCTACTGTTTTACCAACGAATAGTGGGATTGATCGTTACATTATAACGCCCCCACGGCTGAAAGGGCAAGCATCTTTGGTGTGACGGAGATTCGAACCCTCGACCCTCAGATTACGAATCGAGTGCCTTAACCACCTGGCCATACCGGGCCTAACATTATAATCGTGTTTCAATACCCTAACAAGATTGATAAATTGCAAATTTTAAGACTAATAATTTTATTCGTGTAAGAACATAAAAACACGATATTTAAGTTTGCTTTTAGAATAGACATTAAATCATATAAAATGATACTGTCATCTGCTATGTACCTATAGGTTGTCATTGTGATATAGGCCTAGAAAAAAAATTGTATTTACGCCGTAACAAACTGTCCAGTGAACACAGCTAAATGTTTACACCAACAATTTTTATGGTGTGAAAGCTGGCGACGCATTGTTATAATTAATTTTATATGTCATAAGACATTACGTTAGGCCTATTATGTTTTATAACACTAGATTTTGTTATCTAGTACGTTAGGGATCTTCAAGAATTATAACGATTTTATCCCTCTTATGAGGTTCCTAATGAACACGTCAAAAAGTTTTGATGGATTTGTTTGTAATTAAGCACAAAACAATATAATGTACTATCAGTGTTCTGCTCACCAGGGCTCACAAAACAATATAATGTACTATCAGTATTCTGCCCACCAGGAATTACAAAACAATATAATGTACTATCAGTGTTCTGCTCACCTGGGGTCACAAAACAATATAATGTACTATCAGTGTTCTGTTCACCAGGGGTCACAAAACAATATAATGTACTATCAGTGTTCTGTTCACCAGGGGTCACAAAACAATATAATGTACTATCAGTATTCTGCCCACCAGGAATTACAAAACAATATAATGTACTATCAATGTTCTGCTCACCAGGGCTCACAAAACAATATAATGTACTATCAGTGTTCTGCTCACCTGGGGTCACAAAACAATATAATGTACTATCAGTGTTCTGTTCACCAGGGGTCACAAAACAATATAATGTACTATCAGTATTCTGCCCACCAGGAATTACAAAACAATATAATGTACTATCAGTGTTCTGCTCACCAGGGCTCACAAAACAATATAATGTACTATCAGTGTTCTGTTCACCTGGGGTCACAAAACAATATAATGTACTATCAGTGTCCTGTTCACCAGGGGTCACAAAACAATATAATGTACTATCAGTATTCTGCCCACCAGGAATTACAAAACAATATAATGTACTATCAGTGTTCTGCTCACCAGGGCTCACAAAACAATATAATGTACTATCAGTGTTCTGCTCACCTGGGGTCACAAAACAATATAATGTACTATCAGTGTTCTGTTCACCAGGGGTCACAAAACAATATAATGTACTATCAGTATTCTGCCCACCAGGAATTACAAAACAATATAATGTACTATCAGTGTTCTGCTCACCAGGGGTCACAAAACAATATAATGTACTATCAGTGTTCTGCCCACCAGGAATTACAAAACAATATAATGTACTATCAGTGTTCTGCTCACCAGGGATCACAAAACAATATAATGTACTATCAGTGTTCTGCCCACCAGGGGTCACAAAACAATATAATGTACTATCAGTATTCTGCCCACCAGGAATTACAAAACAATATAATGTACTATCAGTGTTCTGCTCACCAGGGGTCACAAAACAATATAATGTACTATCAGTGTTCTGCCCACCAGGAATTACAAAACAATATAATGTACTATCAGTGTTCTGCTCACCAGGGATCACAAAACAATATAATGTACTATCAGTGTTCTGCCCACCAGGGGTCACAAAACAATATAATGTACTATCAGTGTTCTGCTCACCAGGGGTCACAAAACAATATAATGTACTATCGGTGTTCTGCCCACCAGGGGTCACAAAACAATATAATGTACTGTCAGTGTTCTGCTCATTAGGGGTATATCAAAAACCGGATTCTAGTACTGTTAAGCTCGCAGATATATCGATGTAACACTTGGGGGGGGGGTAATTTTGGGGAGACTTAACTTGGAAGTATATCTTATAAAATCCCACTTAATAAAAGCATCACTAAATTTATATTAAAATATAATTAACCCTAATAACCTTTATAGATTCTTATTAAAATATATTCAAATATAACGACCTTAATAAATTTATATTAAAATATATTCAAACGTAATTGTTTTTTATGATCATTACACTAATTTGTGCCAATAAGCCTATTCATTTAAAGTTGGTTTCTTGTATTAATGTATAAATTTTACTTCCCCCATCACCAATCACAAAATTTCAAATTTTCTTTTTAGCAGCACGCTTGTTTCACTTTGTTGACAGTAATTACATCAGTAATCATGTTTCTGTAACAAAACTGTCCAATCGTTGAACATAAATTTATTTTTTTGTGTATTAAGTTTCAGGTAAAGTAACAAGAGGGTTATCTGCGCTAGCAAATGAAGTATAATAAAGGTTACATTCGGGACGAAACTTAGTTTATATGGATACTGGTAACGACATTTCAGATGTCTACATAGGACTCAAGAGGACATACGAAAGGACGAAACTTAGTTTATATGGATACTGGTAACGACATTTCAGATGTCTACATAGGACTCAAGAGGACATACGAAAAAACGAAACTTAGTTTATATGGATACTGGTAACGACATTTCAGATGTCTACATAGGACTCAAGAGGACATACGAAAGGACGAAACTTAGTTTATATGGATACTGGTAACGACATTTCAGATGTCTACATAGGACTCAAGAGGACATACGAAAAAACGAAACTTAGTTTATATGGATACTGGTAACGACATTTCAGATGTCTACATAGGACTCAAGAGGACATACGAAAGGACGAAACTTAGTTTATATGGATACTGGTAACGACATTTCAGATGTCTACATAGGACTCAAGAGGACATACGAAAGGACGAAACTTAGTTTATATGGATACTGGTAACGACATTTCAGATGTCTACATAGGACTCAAGAGAACATATGAAAGGACGAAACTTAGTTTATATGGATACTGGTAACGACATTTCAGATGTCTACATAGGACTCAAGAGAACATATGAAAGGACGAAACTTAGTTTATATGGATACTGGTAACGACATTTCAGATGTCTACATAGGACTCAAGAGGACATACGAAAGGACGAAACTTAGTTTATATGGATACTGGTAACGACATTTCAGATGTCTACATAGGACTCAAGAGAACATACGAAAGGACGAAACTTAGTTTATATGGATACTGGTAACGACATTTCAGATGTCTACATAGGACTCAAGAGGACATACGAAAGGACGAAACTTAGTTTATATGGATACTGGTAACGACATTTCAGATGTCTACATAGAACTCAAGAGGACATACGAAAGGACGAAACTTAGTTTATATGGATACTGGTAACGACATTTCAGATGTCTACATAGGACTCAAGAGGACATACGAAAGGACGAAACTTAGTTTATATGGATACTGGTAACGACATTTCAGATGTCTACATAGAACTCAAGAGGACATACGAAAGGACGAAACTTAGTTTATATGGATACTGGTAACGACATTTCAGATGTCTACATAGGACTCAAGAGGACATACGAAAGGACGAAACTTAGTTTATATGGATACTGGTAACGACATTTCAGATGTCTACATAGGACTCAAGAGGACATACGAGAGGACGAAACTTAGTTTATATGGACACTATGTGTGAGACTCTCCCACATCCACCAGTAGCTATTAGTGGCATTAATTACAATTTTGAGGTCATTTTTGTTGATATTTAAGACTATTAGGAACCTTATAACAAACAAAGTTCTGGTCACCTGAGAAATTTGTGGCGTAAGAAATGTCGGTAACGCAGACTACCAAATGTGTAGCTAAACTAAACCAATTCAATGATAATTCTATGGTTAAAATACGGTCAGGCTTCTAGTTTAAAATAATGTAGTACATTTCAGTAAAAATGAAACAAACAAAGTATATTAATTTCCAGTTGACAACTACTTCAGTTTATACTCATAGATATCTTAACAAAATGTATAATTCGACTTTAACAGCGAGGTTTTTATTCACGGCATGTCATTCTCTTATATCCACACTTTCACTTCTGAAGTTCCGGTATAGGAAGCCTGTTTCTTTCCCAGAGCTGCACGAGCTAAGTGTACTTCTCAGAATGAAACAACGTGGGACTATTGAAAGTAGCGAGTCTGGCTTCAATCCTTTAACAATAGTCCAGTTCCCAAACTTGCAGGTGACTTTTGGCGGACTAACAGACTTCAACAAACGACCCGGGAAATCAAAATCCCATAATCCCCGCCCACCCCAGCAGCAAAAGCCGCCGTAAATCAGATCAGTATGATCATTTATGGAAAAGGAAAATACCCGCTCGGTTTTGTTCCATTAAGCTCTTTTTTGTTCCTTTAGGATGATCATGAAGAGCGATGATGGGAGCGACCCCTATCGTAAGAGCGGTGAAGGTAAACCGTATAATGTTCTCTGTGCAAATGCAGGGAAAAGGCGGATCCAGAAGCGACGTGTGCAGCGATTTTGAAAACGGAGATTAAGTTGTTCGTTGCGTTGCAATCGGTGGGAAAATATGGGCGTAAACAAGTTTATTGCGATTAATGTCAGTGTAACACAAGCTACAAAAGTGTTCACATAATCTCCTAACGAAACGCTTCCACTGTCGGAAACCGCAGGCACTGTATAATGTAGTCACAGTGACTTGTGTCCGGTAGACGACGGACAGAACCATGGAATGTTAACGTTATAACAAACGTATCCTTTATACCACGGAGAAAAATAGCGGTATCTAAACGTCGCAATAAATATATCCTTAACCTAAGCCAATCTTCCAACGCCGCCAAAAATTATTCCGGTGGTGAACTAAAATCTGTTTGGTAATTCGTGTCCAATTGATACTAAAATAATATTTCAAAGACTTTACCCACAAGTGATGCATACGGACCCCATTGCCTGATATGTATTATACTAAGAACATACTCTTCCGTGTAGTAAAATAGAAGATAGCGTTGTTTTTTCGTGTTTAACACTAACATGGTAATACCATAAATCTCCGAGATTTTAAGAAAGCCATTTTCTCCCGTCGTTTTACGTTAGAAAATCAAACACATTCCTATTCTTTCAGGGTATGAGGAGCTGTAGTGAACCGCATATCAAAAAGTCCGAGGTTCGAACTGCAATGCCGCTGAGCACATTCCGCAACTTCAGCTGCAAGTGCGTTATAAAGGTGACAATCAGCTTCAAAATACACCTTAATTAAAGATTCTAATAAAGCCCTTGCTGCTGTTGACCCGCTTTAGTGCTTGTTAAGCCTGCCTGTCCATATAAAAAGTAATTTATTTTAAAGAACAGCATTTTAACTAAATTTCGTACAATGATCTGAACGTTCAGCACGTTTGTTCAACATGTGGTTCTTAAGTTTAAAACTACTGAACAATAAATATGGAGTATGTTAACAAACTAATCATTAACTTGTTTTCACTTAAATTGTAAATATGAGGTGAATTAACAGGAGTTTATAAGTTTATAAAAGTCTCCTTAGTAAATATGAACCAGTACGAGTAGATTAACAGGAGTTTATAAGTTTATAAAAGTCTCCTTAGTAAATATGAACCAGTACGAGTAGATTGACAGGAGTCTATAAGTTTATAAAAGTCTCCTTAGTAAATATGAACCAGTACGAGTAGATTAACAGGAGTTTATAAGTTTATAAAAGTCTCCTTAGTAAATATGAACCAGTACGAGTAGATTAACAGGAGTCTATAAGTTTATAAAAGTCTCCTTAGTAAATATGAACCAGTACGAGTAGATTAACAGAAGTTTATAAGTTTATAAAAGTCTCCTTAGTAAATATGAACCAGTACGAGTAAATTAACAGGAGTTTATAAGTTTATAAAAGTCTCCTTAGTAAATATGAACCAGTACGAGTAGATTAACAGGAGTTTATAAGTTTATAAAAGTCTCCTTAGTAAATATGAACCAGTAAGAGTAAATTAACAGGAGTTTATAAGTTTATAAAAGTCACCTTAGTAAATATGAACCAGTACGAGTAAATTAACAGGAGTTTATAAGTTTATAAAAGTCTCCTTAGTAAATATGAACCAGTACAAGTAAATTAATAGGAGTTTATAAAAGCTCCTTCGTAAATATGAACCACTACAAGTAATTTATTAGGAGTTTATAGGTTTATGAAAGCTCCTTAGTAAATATGAACCACTACAAGTAATTTATTAGGAGTTTATAGGTTTATGAAAGCTCCTTACTAAATATGAACCAGTACAGGTACGTGAACAGGTTTACGAGTTTATAAAGCTCCAGGCCATGAAAAAAATAAAATATTTACCAACTTCCGTTAATAAAAATATTTTTATTTTCTACGGTATGTTTTTTTCAACGCCAAAAAGTGGCGAAGAAACATTTGGGCGTTTTTTATTATTATTATTATTATATAAAATGCGTTTATATACATAGTATAAAAAAAAAACTACATAAACTTGAAACTGCAGTTTTCAACTTAGACAGCTGGCGTAGAACTGTTAGGCCTAGCAAATCACAGGGTCCTTTCTTTCTTTGTTATCTCAATGCCGTCTAGTCTTAGGACAGCTTTAGCTCTCTCATTTTTCCCCGTAAAGACCAACATAAAACAGTTATTTGTTTTCTAATAACGTCAAACAACAAAATATTACTTCTTAACAATCTGTGTTATGATGTATACAAACATTTCTTTCTCCATCTTTCTGACATAAACCTCCTTCCATCCCACAAGATGGTTAGGCCACCCACGAAGAGTCAAATATTCACGTGCACCGGATACATTGTGCATTTTCTCTCTCGATGGGTTACATATAAACAGCTCCGTGCAAAATTGTTAATGTATTTGTTGAATGTTTTACACGTTATTGTGTGGAAGCAGAGGAACATAACAATAAATCTCCAATAAACAAGTAAAAGTAATATCCAACCAAAACCTAGGTTTTAACAAAAGTGTAAGTTTATCCAAGATATACTTTGAAAACAAACAACTCTATGTTTTCTCTCTCGCTAGCATGTTTTTTTTTTGTAATTTCCCCACAAAGCTACTCGAGGGCTATCTGCGCTAGCCGTCCCTAATTTAGCAGTGTAAGACTGGAGGGAAGGCAGCTAGTCATCACCACCCACCGCCAACTCTTGGGCTACTCTTTTAACAACGAATAGTGGGATTGACCGTTACGTTATAACGCCCCCACGGCTGAAAGGGCGAGCATGTTTGGCGCGACAGGGATGTGAACCTTCAGATTACGAGTCGCACGCCTTAACACGCTTGGCCATACCGGGCCGCTAACATGTCAACAGAAATACTGATGTTATTCGTGTCAATGTTATGTTCGAAATGTAAAATCACCGAAACAAATTTCCGTTTAATAATTGTCAAAGACCGAAATAAAATATCTTTTTGTGTCTGTATGTTTCGTTCTTTGTCTCTTTAGTTCTTTTTGTGTCTGTATGTTTCGTTCTCCAGTGTTTCCAGTTTCACAGTTTCTTCAAATCGCGAGATGAGAAAAATAACTTGTACAAACACCAAAACGGTCCTTGCGGTCCTTCGTAACTTTGGAAATGCTCAAATCGAGAAATGGTCCTTTCTTGGGTTGGATGACTAATTCCTGAGACTTAAGGTAACATATACGTACTTATGTTTCATAATCAACAAATGTAAACGGCCTGAAACTCGAAATTTCTACAGTGTCATTTATTAACTTTGCTTTGAAAATAACCAAATCGTTAATAATGGAAATAAACACTCCGAAATAACATTTCTTTTCAAAGAGAGTTTAGTTTGAAAGAAAACCTGTCAATAGCAAATTAAAGCAAGACTACACGCTGTTTATGTAGATTAGGCATAGAAAACCCAACATAAATTAAATAATAATACGACCTGGCTTTATGACTAATTAACAATATTCTGAATCCGTCAAAATGAAACTGTTAACAACAACGAAACATATTTGAATCCTATTTAAAATCAAGCTGATACAAACAAAGAAACACATTTGAATCATATTTAAAATCAAGCTGTTACAAACAAACACATTTGAATCCCATTTAAAATCAAGCTGTTACAAACAAAGAAACACATTTGAATCCCATTTAAAATCAAGCTGATACAAACAAAGAAACATATTTGAATCCTATTTAAAATCAAGCTGATACAAACAAAGAAACACATTTGAATCATATTTAAAATCAAGCTGATACAAACAAAGAAACACATTGGAATCATATTTAAAATCAAGTTGTTCAAAACAAGGAAACACGTTTGAATCCTATTTAACATGAAACTGTTAACAACAATGAATCACGTTTGAATCCTAGTTAAAATCAAACTGTTAAAAACAAGGAAAGAATTTGAATACTATTTAAAATCAAGCTGTTAAAAACAAGGAAACACGTTTAGATTCCATGTAAAATGAAACTGTTTACAACAAAGAAACACATTTGAATCATATTTAAAATCAAGCTGTTACAAACAAAGAAACACATTTGAATCCTAGTTAAAATCAAACTGTTAAAAACAAGGAAACACATTTGAATCCTAGTTAAAATCAAACTGTTAAAAACAAGGAAACACATTCAAATTCTTATTTAAAATCAAACTGTTAAAAACAATTCATTGCACGTGTTTTATCATCTTAATACGTGAGCAAGAGGAAGACTGTATATTTGATACCTTCGAACCACATATTTTAAACATAACTCTTCTAAACAGAGAATCACCACCCTGGCAAAACGAAACTTTCTAAACATTATAAGCAGCAACAGATGTTAAGTTTCTTCTACATAAAAGTTCTTATAATTATATAAGCAAAATATCATGTATTAAATACTTATTGCAAGGACCTAGAAATGAAACTATCCCAACAATAATGTTATAAAGACATTGTTTTGACTTTGGGACTTGTCCAGAAAGTAGTGGCTATAGATAGACGTTTCTGACTTTGTGGATTTACTTGGGCAAATATAACCACTAGTATCATAAATTACTTGTAGTCTGTCCATGAAAACTTTGAACTAAAACACGAATAAAAAAAGGTTTTCTGTACATCATAGGTCTTGGATAAAGCTGTCAATACAAAACTGAGACCGTCATTACGTATTCAACAAAAAACAAAATTGGAATTAATGGGCCCGACATGGCCAAGCATATTAAGGAGTTCGACTCGTAATCCGAGGGTTCGAATCCCGGTTGCACTAAACATGCTCGCCCTTTCAGCCGTGGGAGCGTTATAAAGTTACTGTCAATCCCACTGTTCGTTGGTAAAAGAGTTGGGGGTGGGTGGTGATGACCAGCTACCTTCCCTCTAGTCTTACACTGCTAAATTAGGGACGGCTAGCGCAGATAGCCCTCGTGTAGCTTTGCACAAAATTCAAAACAAATTCAAATTGGGATTCATAACAAACCCAGAAATTCCATCAAAGAAACATTTGAAACAACATGTCTGTTGAATAATTCGCAGAATACTTCACAAGGTTACGTATTACAAAAACAACAAACAATATGAAATGAAAACACAATCTAATTGTGGTCTACTGTATTCTTCAGAAGTCTTACAGTCAATACAAGCTAACTGTGTTGAATAAAATACAGGTCAAACACCATCCGCATGGACAAAAACAAACAAATTTCCATCCATCACACAGAGAATTTAATAACGTTAATTAACTATGACGAACACCACTCTGGTCTTGGAAGTAACAATATAAACATAAGTTGTCTCAGTGGTTTCGATAGCGAACTGTGGTCAAAATGAATGAAGGTCAGTTTGGCTTCACTGCATCTTCGATATTTGGTAGTACCGAATGTTGAATTTTATCACTTTGTTTTATTAATGTACTTGAACTATATGACGAACGTTTACGAACATTTTAGTTGAATATTTACTAAATAAACGTCAAATGTAATTTAAAAAAAAAAACACGACAAGTTTAACGTATTTCTTACTTTCATCGAGTTTATATTACCTTTTATATGGCTCCCATATCGTGTGTCGTACTATTCTCGTTAAACTTTGGTAGAACAATATACTCTAGTTGTAACAGTGCATTACGTTTCGGTAAATTAAAAACCTAACTGTTGTGAAAAACAGTAAAACGTTTACTGAGCATATATTCACTTCCCTGATACACAATTCTTATTCTTATAAACTGTTTTTTACCGTCTGACAAACAAAATTAAAGGTTGTTACCCGAACATTTTAGATACAAACACATCGGTACTCACTACGTAAAGCTCTTAAACCGAAGTACAAGGGCAGCCAACCTGAGTTTGTAACACTGTCAAATTTCATGTTGTGAGTACAGGGACAGCCAACCTGAGTTTGTAACACTGTCAAATTTCATGTTGTGAGTACAGGGACAGCCAATCTCAATTTGTAACACTGTCAAATTTCATGTTGTGAGTACAGGGACAGCCAATCTCAGTTTGTAACACTGTCAAATTTCATGTTGTGAGTACAGGGACAGCCAATCTCAGTTTGTAACACTGTCAAATTTCATGTTGTGAGTACAGGGACAGCCAATCTCAGTTTGTAACACTGTCAAATTTCATGTTGTGAGTACAGGGGCAGCCAATCTCAATTTGTAACATCGTTAAACTTTATGTTGTGAGTACAGGGACAGCCAATCTCAGTTTGTAACACTGTCAAATTTCATGTTGTGAGTACAGGGGCAGCCAATCTCAGTTTGTAACATCGTTAAACTTTATGTTGTGAGTACAGGGACAGCCAATCTCAGTTTGTAACATCGTTAAACTTTATGTTGTGAGTACAGGGGCAGCCAATCTCAGTTTGTAACATCGTTAAACTTTATGTTGTGAGTACAGGGACAGCCAATCTCAGTTTGTAACATCGTTAAACTTTATGCTGTGAGTACAGGGACAGCCAATCTCAGTTTGTAACACTGTTAAATTTCGTATTACAAGTACAGGGACAGTCAATCTCAGTTTGTAGCATCGTTAAATTTTATGTTGTTAGTACAGGGGCAGTCAATCTCAGTTTGTAACATCGTTAAATTTTATGTTGTGAGTACATGGACAGTCAATCTCAGTTTGTAACACTGTTAAATTTCGTATTACAAGTACAGGGACAGTCAATCTCAGTTTGTAGCATCGTTAAATTTTATGTTGTTAGTACATGGACAGTCAATCTCAGTTTGTAACACTGTTAAATTTCGTATTACAAGTACATGGACAGTCAATCTCAGTTTGTAACATTGTTAAATTTTATGTTGTGAGAACATGGACAGTCAATCTCAGTTTGTAGCATCGTTAAATTTTATGTTGTGAGTACATGGACAGTCAATCTCAGTTTGTAACACTGTTAAATTTCGTATTACAAGTACATGGACAGTCAATCTCAGTTTGTAACATTGTTAAATTTTATGTTGTGAGAACATGGACAGTCAATCTCAGTTTGTAACACTGTTAAATTTCGTATTACAAGTACATGGACAGTCAATCTCAGTTTGTAACACTGTTAAATTTCGTATTACAAGTACAAGGACAGTCAATCTCAGTTTGTAACATTGTTAAATTTTATGTTGTGAGTACATGGACAGTCAATCTCAGTTTGTAACATTGTTAAATTTTATGTTGTGAGTACAGGGACAGCCAATCTCAGTTTGTTACACTGTTAAAATTCATATTGTAAGTACAGGGACAGTCAATCTCAGTTTGTAACATTGTTAAATTTCATATTGTAAGTACAGGGGCAGCCAACTTGAGTTTGTAGCTTTGTTACATTTCATGTTGTTAGTACAGGGGCAGCCAATCTCAGTTTGTAACATTGTTAAAATTCATATTGTTAGTACAGGGACAGTCAATCTCAGTTTGTAACATTGTTAAATTTCATATTGTAAGTACAGGGGCAGCCAACTTGAGCTTGTAGCTTTGTTACATTTCATGTTGTTAGTGCAGGGGCAGCCAATCTCAGTTTGTAGCTTTGTTACATTTCATGTTGTGAATACAGGGGCAGCCAATCTCAGTTTGTAGCTTTGTTACATTTCATGTTGTGAATACAGGGGCAGCCAACTTGAGTTTGTAGCTTTGTTACATTTCATGTTGTGAATACAGGGGCAGCCAACCTGAGTTTGTAGCTTTGTTACATTTCATGTTGTGAATACGGGGGCAGCCAATCTCAGTTTGTAACATGGTTTAATTGAAGTGTGTAACTATATTCACAGATTCTCCTCCGTGATTACTATAAATGGTCATCTTATGATAACAGTTAGGCTCTTTAACACTTTCTATCCTGTAGGCTACTGGATTCCCATTGACACAGCGGAATGTCGGTGGACTTTCAACACTAGAAACCACGTTTCGAGACCTGGCACGGGAAGAACCCACATTACGGTTATAGCTTTACGGTTAATTTTCAGAAAACTCAAACATAAACGTCTAGTGGTCGAAATAATTATTTTCTTAGAAAAATTCCCCGATTTTCTTAAGTATATACGTTTATATACCTTGCATATTTAACTAATGTCAATTTCCTTTGGGGGGGGGCGTATTTAATTTTTAACAGCACATAGTGCCTACATATATTTTAGTATTTATAATCACAGCATTAAAGTTGATGTAAATATGTGCTTAAAGTATCTAGCTATTGAAAGAAAAATTCCCAGTTATGTTATTAGTTTTTTTTTAAATTCTGTATTAACTGTTGTACACCAACGCTGATCCAAAAAGAAGATCACTGGCGCTTCTAGTGGCAAAAATCAAATTTAGTTGTTCAGCTAAACTCGAAGAAACGTAAGAAATGAAGTAAATTTATCTAAGGAACTGACACATAAACATACCTGATATCTGTTGAGAATTTTGGACACACATCCATGAGATACTCTCAGCTGACGACTTATTACGCAAGGCCTGATCCCGGCAGCAGCCATTTCAACAATCTTGAGGCGAATGTGATTAGGCAATGGACGACCATTGATGAAGACACCACCTAGCTGGTTCACCCGACCTTGTCCTAGGGGGTCAAACAATGTCAAAAGATTACTAAATTACAATTAGAGTACAATAGGTACTAGTACGCTTGAGTGATTGTATCAGTGAAGTCGTTATTCAGATGTCTACAATGTGTAACAGCGTACCTAACTATTCTCAAAATGTATGTTATCAAACGTAAATAATCACCTGATCGACAGAACGTGAGTGACATTTCAGTTGCAATAAGTTGGTTGACTGAAACTGTCTACACATTTTCTCAGAATATATCAGACTATATCAACACTGTAAACTATTTACTGTATCGTTGATGTCTCCGGGTTTTAGCATAGTAACACTGTAGACTCACCTTTGGTCTACTAGAGGGTGCGATTTCGTAAATCTGAAGTAACATCCAGTGGAGACACAAACTAAGGAGAAAAGATATAATATTACAATTATATGACTCTAATATTACAATCACAACTTGGGAAAATGGGTATTGTTTGAAACTCTTAAGAGTGGCTTGATAGAGCGCTAATCTCACAAACTGAGAGTTAAGGGTTCGAATTCCCGTCACCGAATATGAATGTCTCTTTCAGTCATGGGGCGTTACAAAGTTATGGTCAATCTCACTATTCGTTGATAAAGAGTGGCTGTTGATAAATTCCACCATGTAACAACAAGAGGATATTGAGTTCTAAAAAATTATTAGAGTAAACTATTGGTACATTCCATCATGTAACAACAAACGGATATCGAGGTATAAAGATTGATTATGGTCAAATATTAGTACATTCCACCATGTAACAACAAACGGATATCGAGGTATAAAGATCGATTATAGTCAAATATTAGTACATTCCACCATGTAACAACAAACGGATATCGAGGTATAAAGATTGATTATGGTCAAATATTAGTACATTCCACCATGTAACAACAAACGGATATGGAATTCTAAAGAATGATTACAGACAAATATTGGTACATTCCACCATGTAACAACAAACGGACATCGAGGTATAAAGATTGATTATAGTCAAATATTAGTACATTCCACCATGTAACGGTAAACGGATATCGAGGTATAAAGATTGATTATGGTCAAATATTAGTACATTCCACCACGTAACAACAAACGGATATGGAATTCTAAAGAATGATTACAGACAAATATTGGTACATTCCACCACGTAACAACAAACGGACATCGAGTCTTTTAAATGCTGTTTAGGGTAGTCGGTTACCGTCTTCATTAAACCTTCAAGGTGCACGCTAATGAATTGCAAACTGTGAAACAAAGATATCAAATCATATATTTGAGGCTAAAAGTGTAGCATTATACTGGATCAGCCTAGAAAAGGTGCACACGTTTCTTATACACTCCCGGAACCCTTAAAAGTTGGTTTGTTTATTTGAATTTTGAACAGAACTACTCGAGATATATTTGTACTAGCCGTTCCTAATTTAGCAGAGATAGAATAGAATGAAAGCAGTTAGTCAACATCACCCACTGCCAACTTTTGGGCTATTCTTTTACTAATGAATAATGGAATTGACCGCACATTATAACGCTCCAACGGCTTAAGGGACGAGCATATACGGTGACGGGACTCGAACCGACGAATCATCAGATTACGAGTCGAGTACCCTAACCACCAGGCAATGCCAGACTAAAATGACAGAATCCGGGTTTCGATACCCGTGGTGGACAGAGAATAGATAGCCCATTCTGTGCTTAGGTAACAAACAAAAACTAAGCCTAAATAGTTAAATGATATGATACTGTTTTGTTAATATCCACCCTACAAATCCTAATTCATAAAACTCATAATTATTACATTCCAAACCAAACCTTACTTAACTCGGTTCACGTCATATTCATGAAAACTCGTGGCATAACTAGCCCCTAAACCCCTATTATATTTGTTGTACACCAACTGTGAGAGAGTTCTGGTAGGCATTCGATTATAATAAATATGGTGTGCTTGCATTTTATAAATATCATTCGTAACTTTCACTCTCAAGTTCTTATTCACAGCATGAGAAAACTAAAACTTTATATTGAGTAATATGTATTATATGAGTAGTCGGGTACATTTTTCTTATATTATTGGGTTTATTGCCGAACATGTTATCTCGAAGTGCTGCCAGTTTAGGAGATTCAGGCTAGTTAGTCCTAAATCGACATATTAAAACTAACAATGCCAAGAAACAAACAAACAATCTCTGTAAGTGTTTTTAATTTATTTTTAATCCTAAATGAACACCAAACCAATGAACATTATGTCGAGTTAATTAAATGACTCGGTATGTCGTAAGGGGGTGTTACTGTTTTTACTTAGGGCTTTGTCTTTCAATCATCGTTCTAAAGTTATAGAAGGTTCAAACTTTTTTAAATTCACATCAAGGAAGCCTCAGACTGAAAGAGTGTGAGAACGAACCACTGCCCCAACGTGAACTCCGGTTCTATGCTTTATTAACATACCTAAGCGGCCTCTGTCTTCACTAAAGTATACAGACACAGTTGGAACTGTAAAATAAGAAATTTTCTGAAATTGACTCTTGTACAGATTACACAAAACCCAGCCTTACTCCCACCCCACAAACTTAAAACAGTCACTTATCATTGAACACGTAATGTCTTTATTTGAATGTTCGTTAGGGCTGGGCACTTGATGGGCACCGGTAACGTGTTGAAGTGGAAAAGTCAACGCTTCGGTGTCGAATCCAGTTCAGGTGAGGTTGATTCCACCTATCAGTTGTAAGCATCGTTTACTGTGCTTTGATTTACTAGGGTCCATTCGGTAGTCTTGAAACTATTAGGGTTGGTCCCAAATCTCGGCCATCATTATCTCCAACAGCCGTGAAACGTGTTAGATATATTGAACTCTGTTTTATTGCGTGTTTTCTCTTATCTAGAGTCGTTAAGAAGTCCGGCGTCGGGCGGTGAAACCATCCGCGGGTTTTCGTGCTCCTTGACTGAAGTCATAAAATCGTAACGACAGACCGCCTAGAACAGCAGCTCTGCTAACCACGGTCAAAGGTTGAACAAAGGGTCATTGAGGCCATAAAAATTGATGGCTTCTCAGTTACTAGCTTCGGGCTGCTCTTAAAAGAAACGGCTTTTTTTTTCTCTCTCTCTTTCTGTCCTACACTTAAAACGACTTTGAGACAGATGCCCTTGATTTAAAATAAAAAAAAAGAACGAAGGTAAGACAAGTAATCAAGTTAGCACCACCCTGACACAACTAGATACGTGTTTTGTTTCAAAAACTCGCCTTCTGCTAACCCCACATCATGTGGGAAGTAGAGGGACAGAAACATAGAACCCGTGACAAGCGTTCTGCATTACCTTCCAAAACTGTAAACGATTTCCAAACAGGGATACGTTAGGAAAACTTTTCAGTTTGTCCCGTGACACATCCTAGACCGGGTTGTGCTCGAGAAACTTTTAAAATAGTCTCTTGTTATATACTAAACAGGAATACATTCGAATATACCCTGAACAGGAATATGTTCAAGAAACCTTTAAGTAACCGCTTAATATACCCCTGACAGATATATATTCGAAAAATGTTTAAAATTGTCCCATGATATACCATGAACTGGGATTTGTTCGAAATAAACCATAGAGTTCGTTTCCTGACACACCCTAGCCACGGATATTTCGATAAACTTTCCAAATTATCCCCTGATATCTCACAATCTATACATTTGAGACACTTGATTGTTAACCAATCGAACAGATAACATCATTTAGTTAAATCTTTTTGCACACTGAACTCTGATCCATACGATTTTAAACTTGTGTTACCAGTTTCCGTAAGAACTTTCACAGTGAAGCTAATGTGAAACAGCGCACAAACAACTTTAATTCGTATTTCTGTACTCGGGAAAATAAGTGAAAAATGTATTCTAATATCCTTTCAGTTACCGTATGGCACTACTTGTCTCTGACCTTTAAATTATCGCAGATTTTTATGTTTAAGCTGAAATAAAGATTTGTAAATTAACAAACATTATGTTCTAAAGTGTGTTGTTTTCTTCTCGGAAAATCCAATTACTTCTTCAATATTCATTGCAAGTTACACTAATAGCCGAGGACTGAAAACATGGCTGACGATAACACCTGGTCAGTACAGCTACTACACGTGCTACAGAATTAACCCTTAGTGACCATCATCAACTGATGTTGCTATCTACAACATTCCCGCTACTTAAGGGTTACGAAACTTAAACCGTGCGGCTTATCCTAATATCGTATATTATATAGCGCAATATATTATTCTTGAAACTTGGTAAACGTCAATATAAAAACAATCCATTAACTTAAGCATGTTTGTAAACATTCGTGAAAAATATAACCAACAAAAACACCTTTATCAAGAACTCCAAGTTTTAGAGAAGCTTGGACATAATAGCACGTCCGATGAAACGAAAAAAAATGTCTGTCTGGTGAGAACTTCTTCGTTGTTTTATTTTTTGTCTAGTCGGTATTTTTCAAAACAAACCTGCTCAACTCCGCCCCTAAGATTTAAGTCTAATGAAAAGACTATATAACTAGAATTTTGGCCATAAAATGTGCCATAAAACGTTTTATTTTGTCTTCAAACTGGACTTAACTTTTATTGTTATATGAGAACAAGCTTTACTACTGTACAGTTTATGGTTCTTTGGCTGTTATGTTCTGTTTAATCAGGTTAATTAATCATTACTTTCTACAATGGAAAAACAGCAAAAACGTTATTCCGCAGTGGAGTTTCAAAAGCTGCCTCGATCAAACGAAGAATACCTGATGGTCTGACGTATCTACCTAGCTCTAAACATATTTACCTACATAGATCCCATAAATATCTTCGCAAATACCTCTGCTGTACATACATGTTTATAACGACCTAGCTTGGACTTGCCTCTAACAAAGCAAAGCACGAAATACTCATGACTCAAAGACGGCCCCCATAAAACTGTCAATTGCAGTCGCCTGGAAGAAGTACCCCAGAGGACGCCACAGGCGTGATAATGGGTTACCAATGCGACATTAGCAATCAGCAATAAAGCCATCACTAGGCCATTAACGGACTTAGCCTTGGCATGGTAAGTTCTTCAGTTGTTCTCCATACACGCCCCTAACAGGTGTTCCACCCCCTATCTGGTTCCATGTAGAGATTACCTGCATTAGAGTGGTGTCTCCACTTCATTAAGGACATAATTGTCAGCTTTAAAACAGAAAATAAAGCAGGCCTGTTAACAGGTATGAAATGTTTGGCCTGTTTTCTCTGTATAGGTGGTTAATTATACGTAGTTGTCTAATATTGTATGGTGGCTTAGTTTGTGATACGCATGCTATTGCATAAATGGGTAAGCGATTTTTTACCTTTAAAAATGCTTTGGAACCACACATGTATGTAAATAGAATGAATGTGTGCAACCCATAACGATGCGTTTCTTACTTGTCCTATAATTACGTAAACGTCCAGTCCTGTATCGTGTTAAGTCTATAATTAGATAATTTCAGGTCCTGTATCTTGTTAGTCATATAACTAGGTGATTCCTGGTCCTGTATCTTGTTTGTCCTATAACTAGATAACTTCTGGTCCTGTATCTGGTTAGTCCTATAATTATGTAAATTCTGGTCCTGTATCTTGTTAGTCCAATAACTAGGTGACTTCTGATCCTGTAATTAGGTGGCTTCTGGTCCTGTACATTGTTAGTCCTTTAACAAGGTGACTTCTGGTCCTGTATCTTGTTAATCCTATAACTAGGTGACTTCTGGTCCTGTATCTTGTTAGTCCTATAACTAGGTGACTTTTGGTCCTGTATCTTGTTAGTCCTATAACTAGGTGACTTCTGGTCCTATATCTTGTTAGTCCAATAACTAGGTGACTTCTGGTCCTGTATCTTGTTAGTCCTATAACTAGGTGACTTCTGGTCCTGTATCTTGTTAGTCCTATAACTAGGTGACTTCTGGTCCTGTATCTTGTTAGTCCTATAACTAGGTGACGTCTGGTCCTGTATCTTGTTAGTCCTATAACTAGGTGACTTCTGGTCCTGTATCTTGTTAGTCCTATAACTAGGTGACGTCTGGTCCTGTATCTTGTTAGTCCTATAACTAGGTGACTTCTGGTCCTGTATCTTGTTAGTCCTATAACTAGGTGACTTCTGGTCGTAGCAGACAACTAATCTAAGTGATTAGAAGTGGTCTTTTTGGAAATAGCTACGGGGCTGACCTCTGCTGAAACCATACAGCGTTCGGTTTGTCATTTAACCACTCACGGTATGTTATTAACTATCACAATACCAAACAAACAGCAACGAACTTAGGTGACCGTCTGTGTGCAAGTGACACAGGTTTTGTGTGTGTGAATATGACACGGTTTTTTGTACAAATTGTGTTTAACTATAAGTAATTAACAAAATCAAGGCTTGGGATGTAATCTCCGTCATGTTATACGCTTAACATTGGCTCTGAAAATAAAAAAAATTGCACACCATGGTGTACTTTAATCTCAGAATAGTCACCTACTAACAACGTCTCAAATTGCGATATAAAACGATTCACTTGTGTCTTTGGTGTTTCTTTACAAACACGAAAATCGTGTTATTCTTGGAAGAGACACGAATTAAAATAAAAAAGAATACTTCCTGTCTCGTTATACTTTTTAATACTAAATTAAAATGGGTTCTTAGAATCTCATGGTTATTCGACAAATCCTATGAACCATCATTCACGTACGATTATATACCAACAATTTCAACATCATATATTAGTATCATAAGTAAGATAACTACAATAGAGAATTTTATCAAGAAGAAATGAGCCGACTGCAGCAAAACGGGTTCCACGTAATAGATAAGGAAAAAACTATAAAAAACAGTTTTAAAAGCTCGCTTGATCTGTATAACTGCGCATGCGTAGTGTATACAACCATTCATGTTATCTTTCAAGATAAACGTTTGATTAAGGAAATATAAAAACACACAGAGCAACGAATTTTCAGGAAACATCAAACAGCATTGTCGTTAAAACAGTATGAATATACAATCTCACTTCTAAGTACGTTGTAACCAGGTAACAATGCAACCACTGTGTACGCTGTTAAATTCACCTGTAATAAATAAATAAACAAAACAAAAAACACATTCTGCCTTTAACTACTAATATCTATAAATTTACTTCGATTTCTGTTCAGTTCAGACTGTGGTGTCCCGGTACATGTCGGACTTGAGCCTCTAACCAGTAAGATAAATAAAAAGTTCTTCAACTTGTGACTGAAACAAATTGTCAACTAAGTTAAATGACTCAAAACCCAACAGATAGATGACTCTCTTAATCTATATCCAAAGTTACCGGTTACGTTATAACCATGTTTGAAGAATATTAAATACATATACTATGTTGTGTGGTTTAATTTAAATATACAATTCTTTTCAATAAAGTTAGACAATGAAAAAAACAAATGAATAACAATGTCTGTTTACACTATTACTGAATGGACTTTTTGCAACATTTTGGCCTTAGGCCTAATCCGGGCAAGAAACAAGGTACAATTTTATAAGTTAAATAAGTTCGTTCCACTCGAATGATTAGTAATCCAAAGAAAATGTCACTCATCTTTTTTTATTAAAGTTTCATGTTTTAGCCTCGAGCGCATTACGCTCAATTTTAATAAACGGGTGAAATTAAAACATCAAAAGTTTAAATTTCATTGTTCGTACTACAGGATTATATATATTAACTGTACGTATTTAAACTTTAAGTACAAGTAATCGCATTTGTTCTCATCTGGTGTAACTTTTAAACCGTTAGGCCTAAGTGACACTATTTTCAAATGTGCCAATGATATACTGTACGAGTGTGTGCCCGTTATATCATATCATACCAAACATTACAATTTAAAACAACTGTACATAAACTCGGTATATAGTCAGTAAATCTGTAATAAACAAATATTTACGAGTTTAAATAAGAAGAACTGATGATTTAGATAAGAGAAACAAACCAGTAAAATTTTGGGGGGAATGGCGACGTTTATCAGGGATGAAAGAAGAAGTTTCGAATACAACAACGCGCTCGTAAAAGAAATCCAGTCTGGTGCTAAAAGGCACCCGCGACCTATTGGGCAGACAGGACCGAGGAACTGAACATTTGGTAACGGACTGGTGAAGAGATGCATTCGACTCGCAATCTGCAGGTCACGGGTTCGAATCCCATAACAGAAAATGCTCTTTTCTTTTAGCTAGGGGGAGGCTATAATCAGTCACATCTTTCGTTGGTAAGGGGTTGTAGCCCAAGAATTGGCGGCGAACAGTGTCAAGCAGTTGCCTTCTTTCTAGTCTATTATTTCAAAATTACTAGCGGATAGTTCTCGAATTACTTTGCCCGAGATTCAATAAAGAAATAAACCTTTTAAGTAAGAAACGTCTGGTAGACGATTTGTAGATTTATCACAGCAGTGGCTAGACTTAGTTGTTAGCCCTTAGACGGTGTAAATTTTGAGCTACCTTCCCGACACAAATTATGAGATTATATACGGTAGAATGTTGGTATCTGTGCGGTTTATAGTTTAATGAGCTCTCTCATGGACCCCTGTGTACTGCACAGTCTGCATGTCAATATTCAAATAACACACTAAAACTCTGAAGTTAAGGCAAATTAATTCTCGAATTGTTTAATACCATGCGCACATTCATCAATCATCACACGGAAAACAGTCAGTAAATCTACGGAAAATAGTCGGTGAATCAACGGAAAACGGTCGATGAGTCTACGACGGTAGTTGATGAATTTGCGATTTCTCTTTTTACACTATAAATAAAATATCGCGAAAGTTTTCATTAGGATTCTAGACGCTAAGAGTAGTTAAGCACAAAAATATCCAATGGGCTACCTGTGCTCTGTCCAGCACAGGCATCGAAACCCGGTTTCTAGCGGTGTAAGTCCATAGGGATGCTACTGTGTGGCTTAACGCTAAGAAATCTAGAATCAATTTACATTCGACTAATTTATTTGTTTATATTACCTAAGGGGTTTCGAGTCCGTTTTACTTAACCATACAGTAACCTAAATTAATTCAGGTATGTGAATAATGTTATGACATTTCGTCGAATTCATTACAGCTATACAGCGAAACGACAGAATATTTCTTTATGACAAGAACGTAAACTCTGTAACCGACTTGTATCTGAGAACAACAGAATCTTGTTCTACATCTATAATAGTTTTTTGTCACCCAGTCAAGCCGCCTCATAACTTATATTTTCAACACTTTGTTTGTTTGTTTTTCACTTTTGGCGAAAAACTGCTCATTAAGCTACCTGCATCGTGTCCATTTATAGATATCGAACCACAAATTGGAGCGCGAAGTGCCTTTAAGTTTGTCGGTGAGCTGTTGAATGTATGTGCGTGTGTGTGAGGGGGACCATCTACATTTGTCAAGGAACCCGTAGTATACTTTACGGAAAGAAATATTCGTGTTTTGTTTTCTTGCCCTTAATTTTGAACTAAAAGTCTAGAGGAAAGGCAGCAAATCAACAACACTCACCGCCAACTCTTGGGCTACTCTAAATGATTAACGAGAGTTGGCTTTCACTCTTATAATGCACCCACGGCCTTCGCGATAACAGGTCGTGAAACACGAACCTTTGGATTCATTGTCCGGACAATAGGGAAAGCTCAAGACCCAATATGAAATGGAATAATAATAATAATAATAATAATAATAAAAAATAATGGAATAAATCAAATAACGTTATCAACTTGTGAAGGTCAAAAAGTTTGTTACCTTTTAAATAAACAAATCTTGGCTGAACATCTTTCTCTGAATTATAATTGAATAATTACTCCAATAACATGTAATAGCAAATTATTTATTGTGAGGAACTAAAACCAAACATTGTCGTCCAATCGAGAAAAATATCCGTGACGAATATCGACATATCAACACGTTAATACCTTATATTGGGTTTGATATTTATTAATCTATTTATTTACATAGGTTCACAAGAGAACCTTTGGCTTCGTTAGTTTTAACAGTTTCTTCGATGGAGACTTTTCAGTTTGTAATTAAAAAAAAAGGAAGGAAACGTTTATTACAGCTCCACCTATTATAAATCTTCATCATTACAACGTAATAGATCCACGATTTTATCTAAGGCAGTAACAACAAATCAAAAGCTAATCCTAAAATAATGTTTTTAATTGTACTGTTATAAACAATACTCAGTAATGTTTTTTCTCTGTCTACATCTTTTTAACAAAGAAAAACGATTAAAATATCCATAATATTAATTACATCATAAAAAGAAAACACTAAATACACACGTTTGTCCTTTCTTTAGCAATTAAGAAAAGGCAGGGTTGAAACTGATGCGTGTGTTCTAATAAAGTCATAACACCTGTGGTTCTACACTTTGTGGGTCCACAGCTAGCAATAACTGTTGTAAACTTTCTTGTTCCTCTGATTTTTAGCGCAAGGCAAAGTACACAAATAAGCTGTTTACGTTTCATTTGGTATGGGAATCAAACTCTTAGTGGAGTTATACCCATTAAAAATAACAACACAGTTACTACAGTCGGGGGTGGGTGGGGTGAAGAACTACGGGCAAAATATATTAACGTTTGTTTTTTTTTTACTTCTTTTACTTTCACACTGATTTTATGTCCATCATATTTGTTTGTTGTTAAGCCTAAAGTTGCACAACGATCTGTTTCTGATGTGCTAACCACAGGTATCGAAATTCGATTTTGAGCGTCATAAGTCCAAATATTTATCGCAAACCCAATGGACACCAATAATGACTGAAGTACGATAAACCTGGACCTAATGAGTTCGGCTATGTAATTGGTTAAAGTACTTTATCTCACAACATTCGGTATTGGTTAACGGATCAGAACCAAAGTTATCGCACGTGTGGTGAGGATCACTAAAATAAGCCTAATAAAGACAAAACTGTCATTGACTGTTATTAGACTGACCGTTACGACAACAGGCGTGTTGTGACAACATTTCTGACACACGTAAAACAAGTTGAAAATAAAAATCTTGAAGGACAATGAAATGTTCGTATCTTTTAAACGAACAGTTTGAAAACTGTCATTCACATATTTGATTGAGAACAGCCCTCTGTATAGTATTTACTGAGAACAGCCCTCAATATTTACAACAGTTTAACTCGTCACAAAATGTGTAAAAAATGTCCAAAGAAGATCTTTTGACACACATACCACTAATCGTATGCTATAACCACTACAAAGATACCACTCACGAACCCCAGCCAGTCAAAGTCCATGAATACGTAAAATACGATGTGAGAAATGTTCGTTTCACAACTTTTAGGGGGGGGGTGTACATGAAGTTCGGGGTGTTCCTTTCTTACACCCTCCGTATCTGTCAACAGTTTCATCTACAAGGAGGTGCAATAACACGTTCATATGATCTATAATAATGAACGAAGGTTTATTGACTATATTTTTGAAAGCGAGCATGCAGAAGCATACGATTAAACAGATGAGAAAAGTGAATGATTAGAAAGACCAAAAAAAGCGCTTCCTTATTGTTAACATTACTGTATACTGTTGTTATTACATACATAATAATGGTAAGATATCCACATTACTATATACTATTGTTATTATATACATAATAATGGTAAGATATCCACATTACTATATACTGTTGTTATTATATACATAATAATGGTAAGATATCCACACTACTATATACTGTTGTTATTATATACATAATAATGGTAAAATATCCACATTACTATATACTGTTGTTATTATATACATAATAATGGTAAGATATCCACATTACTATATACTGTTGTTATTATATACATAATAATGGTAAGATATCCACATTACTATATACTGTTGTTATTATATACATAATAATGGTAAGATATCCACATTACTATATACTGTTGTTATTATATACATAATAATGGTAAGATATCCACATTACTATATACTGTTGTTATTATATACATAATAATGGTAAGATATCCACATTACTATATACTGTTGTTATTATATACATAATAATGGTAAGATATCCACATTACTATATACTGTTGTTATTATATACATAATAATGGTAAGATATCCACATTACTATATACTGTTGCTATTATATACATAATAATGGTAAGATATCCACATTACTATATACTGTTGTTATTATATACATAATAATGGTAAGATATCCACATTGTTATATACTGTTGTTATTATATACATAATAATGGTAAGATATCCACATTACTATATACTGTTGTTATTATATACATAATAATGGTAAGATATCCACATTACTATATACTGTTGTTATTATATACATAATAATGGTAAGATATCCACATTACTATATACTGTTGTTATTATATACATAATAATGGTAAGATATCCACATTACTATATACTGTTGCTATTATATACATATTAATGGTAAGATATCCACATTGTTATATACTGTTGTTATTATATACATAATAATGGTAAGATATCTACATTGTTATATATTGTTGTTATTATATACATAATAATGGTAAGATATCCACATTGTTATATATTGTTGTTCTTTTATACATAATAATGGTAAGATATCCACATTACTATATACTGTTGTTATTATATACATAATAATGGTAAGATATCCACATTGTTATATACTGTTGTTATTATATACATAATAATGGTAAGATATCCACATTGTTAGACATTGTTGTTATTATATACATAATAATGGTAAGATATCCACATTGTAATATACTGTTGTTATTATATACATAATAATGGTATGATATCCACATTGTTATATATTGTTGTTATTATATACATAATAATGGTAAGATTATCCACATTGTTATATATTGTTGTTATTATATACATAATAATGGTAAGATATCCACATTGTTATATACTGTTGTTATTATATACATAATAATGGTATGATATCCACATTGTTATATACTGTTGTTATTATATACATAATAATGGTAAGATATCCACATTGTTATATACTGTTGTTATTATATACATAATAATGGTAAGATATCCACATTACTATATACTGTTGTTATTATATACATAATAATGGTAAGATATCCACATTACTATATACTGTTGTTATTATATACATAATAATGGTATGATATCCACATTGTTAGATATTGTTGTTATTATATACATAATAATGGTAAGATATCCACATTGTTATATACTGTTGTTATTATATACATAATAATGGTATGATATCCACATTGTTATATAGTGTTGATATTATATACATAATAATGGTAAGATATTCACATTGTTATATACTGTTGTTATTATATACATAATTGTCCTCAAGGGTAGAAAAACATGCCAAGATAAGTGGGTTGGCTATCCCGACAACTTTACTCTCTGTATAGACCGTAATAACGGAGAATATAACAGAAGTGCGAAACCCACTGTCTAAATATCAACTGCAGAACACCAGAGCAGCAATATGATCCTAGTCCGCGACAGTAACTAGTTCTCTCTCTCTTTTTTACAATTGTCTACATGTATAAGGCTACACTGTGCTAGATAAATCTTCACTAAAGTAATGTTTTAATGTTTCAAATTGTCTAAATATCGACTGCAGAACACCACAGTAGCAACACGATCTGAGTCCGCGACAGTAACTAGCATTTTTTTTTACAATTGTCTACATGAATAAGGCTACACTGTGCTAGATAAATCTTCACTAAAATAATGTTTTATTGTTTCAAATTAATTAGCCTCATCTGTACTTGAAAAATCCTTTCGACCATTACACTTGATCATGTTCCTTTCTCCTTAACTGTTGGTTTTTCCCTAAAACCGACTAGTAAAGAAACACACTCTCTATCTATACATTGCGTGTCGAAAACATATAACATTGTAAAGTTAGCCCCTTCCCCTCTAAGCCCCTCTATTACAGAAGACGGAGAACGTCGCTTGTATCTCGGACTAATTTGCCGTCACGCGGTAGTTGAAAGTCAAAACAAAAGGGAAGCAAGTCTAGCTTGGATCGGTGCCACTGTCTCCTGTAATTTACATGTTCCGATAACACATTTAATTATTTTATGAAGCACACCGCTAAACCAACTCATTTCATTACTGGAATCGCAAACCTTATCTGCGTTTATAAGTGTTACCAAAACAACTATTGTTTTTATTACGTTTCCGAAACGTTTTACTAACATACCAAAACATGCTCGTCTTTTCAGCCGTGTATGCGTTATAATGTTACGGTCAGTCACACTATTCGTTGGTAAAACAGTAGCCCAAGAATTGGCGGTGGGTGGTGATGACTAGCTGCCTTCACTCTAGTCTTACACTGTTAACTTAGGGACGGTTAGCGCAGATAGCCTTCGTGTAGCTTTGTGCGAAATTCAAAACAAACCAAACAAACGTTTTACTAAACTATCAAATTCACTTCGGCGAAAGAGAAAGACAGTAAAACATGAATGTTATTATAATACTTAAATTAAATAAAGATAAATAAATAAAAATCTACTTTAAATCTAGCTTGTCGTCTTTAAGAAAGATCAGTGATTTTAGTAAGCTAATCTTATCATCTGTTATATTTCTTACAAAGTTGTGTTTTCATAAGCAAACACTATAGTCATGTTAACCTGATTTAAAAAAACAAATTTCGTTTATCGCTTAAGCAAACAGAAGATTAGATAGATCTCTGACGTCCGATACATATAACTCTTCTGAGGTAAAAATGAGTGAAAAAAAAAACAATACAAAACAACTACAATGTCCAACAAGTGACCTATGACCACTCTACGACATTCAACTGTTTATCTGGTCATTTACTACAAAACTGTCAGTGATACCTTTCTTTTCAACATACAAGATCTCACCCAAGCAGCGTACAGTTTTTTACCCCCAGGGAAGTAGTGTGGGGGTGAGGGTAGAAAAGAAACCTATGGAACCTGGGTGAGTTCCAGATTTTTTAAACTGCGGCTGAGAATGTAAAATAAATTTAAATTCATATTTCGCATTATATAAATTATAATTAATAATATAAAAATGTATTTATAGGGGACCTTAGGAACCCCCCTTTTTTCCGATGAAGGCCTTCGGGGATTCGAATTGGGTTTCAGTGTGTTAGATGTATTGACAATCTAATGGTATAACTTGCCACTCGTCTCTTAAATATTACATTTCATAACAGCGAGTTTTAATTCGAGTTATTTCAAATTTAAATGAGCTACTAAAACTCTACGTTTTCCTCTTGTTTGGGCCAGTAAGTAATGCATATTCGTTTCTTCAGATAACTAAACTTACCCTGAAACGGGTAGCCTGCGAACAAGGGTCTGATATTCAAGGCACTTGACATCGACATTCCTGTACCGGGTTGCAGTGGCCACGGTCGGCACGTCCCGCCGGCGGGAGCAGGGTTCCAGTCGTTGACAGACACGGCGACTTCCGTTGAATGTCCGTGAAAGGGTTTACTCTTCCCGAGTCGAATCGTCCGCTGGTCAAAAAATTTCTTGAGATAAAAGCACTTAATGACGGAACGTAAGTCAGGTTGAAACTAAAGGCTTGTCTTCGACGTGTAGGTCAGTGAAAACTCTGCTACTGAATGAGAAATGTTATATTAAACGTAGCATTTGAGAATTGGTTAATAATGCAAGAATGAAAGAACTGTTTAGGGGAGAACAGTTACGAGCGACCGAAACTTAACGTTCATACACGAACTTGTGTGGATTTTAATGCGAAATATTAGCGTGAAGTAGGGATATTTAGGTTTTCTTCACGCTCCAATAACGAGCCGGACTCTCCTTCGTTCTAGTGCACAAACACTGTGTACCTTTCGGACTTGACACGCACTTCAAATATCACACAGCTAGCTCGTAGTGCGTTGTTGTGCAAGCACGTCTTGCGGTGGGCTGGGCACTCATTTCTCCTGATGTATAGCCAGCGCTTATTGGTTAGAATACGAAACGTTGCTCCGGTGGATCATGCCCTCAGCGCCATACATCACGAGTGACGTAAGAGCTCGTTGGATTACTTTTTTGTTTGTCGCGAAATATTACTCGTTGATATTGACAGGAGGAGACAGACTGAGTCACCTTTAAGAAAAACACTCAGTGGTTCATGGAGAGTAGGACGTCACTGTATTATATGACGTCACTGAACCCTGTTAGTGACTGATACAACATTCAGTTAAAAAAAATATAAAAGAAGTGCACTTTGACATCAAACATTTCAGACAAAGACAAACTTCGAAATAACTGGTCATCGAAAAGTGATCATTTTGGAGTTGGAGCCTCTCCGTAAAACTGCAGGACTCTGACTGGTCACTATGAGCATACAAAATGAACTCTTTACCTGTACCGAAAGTAACGAATTTGTAAATAATTTTTTATGTTTCTTCGTTGCTCGTGACAACTGAAACTAAAGGATAACAGATATATTATGAGCGCGTTATAGGCAGTATAGTCATCGTCACTCCCCTCATAAAATAGCACACTAGCCCGGTGCAAGTAGATCACTGGATGCGTTCCTTTTGGTTTTGTTTCCATTCCACACTGAAAAAAACAACAAAAAACTGATCACCACATAACTTATATACAGCCATATAAAACAAGTAATGTCGAAATAGATTAAATCACCGGCAATGTCAAACTTGATACGGTGCTATCGACCACGATATGAGATTGGTTGCATTACGTTTATATACGTAACACCGAGTGTATGTTTCAATAGAGATAAACTTATCGAAAAAAAAATTCACACCAAACGCCAGTTATCTTACTTTCTTTATTTCGTTTTATTAAAGAAATTAATTAATTAATTTAAAGTAATTCTCTCGACCGTGATTTTTAGTCTGCGGGGACCTTATTTTAATCAGTTTACGTTAGAAACGAAGTTCATTGTTTTGTAATATTCGAATCACCAGCACTAAGTCCTACATGAGTTGGTTTTTTTACACCAAGTCTTCAAGTCGGTAATGAAAGACAATTGCTAGGATAAGTTTTGTTGAAGCATAGGGTGGGTGTGGCCCACTAAAACTGCTAAATGTTTTGTTTGTTTGTTTGTTTTGAATTTCGCGTAAAGCTACATGAGGGCTATCTGCGCTATCCGTCCCTAATTTTGCAGTGTAAGACTAGAGGAAAGGCAGCTAGTCATCACCACCCACCGCCAACTCTTGGGGTACTCTTTTACCAACGAATAGTGGGATTGACCATCGCATTATAACGCTCCCACAGCTAAAAGGGCGAGCATGTTTGGCGCGACGGGGATGCAAACTCGCGACCCTCGGACTACGAGTCACACGCCTTAACCCACCTGGCCAAGCCGGGCCACTGCTAAGTGTAACATTCAGTTCATAATGTTAATGATATGTTTGTTGTTAAGCTCAGTGCTACAAAACGAGCTATCTATTCTGTACCTGCTACAGGTATCGAAATCCGGTTTTCAGTGTTTATAAAGTTTTGAGACTTACATCTGAACCACTGAGAGGGAGAATTGTCGTGAAAAAGTGCTCTGCACTTTGGAGTTTTGAATGCGTTATAGGAGTGAGGTAAAATCCTACTGTTCGATCAGACATGAATAGTCTAATAGCTGGCGATGGATGCTGTTGACTGTAGCTGTCTTTATCCTAGAATTTCAGTTTAAAATTAGAGGAATAAACATTGATAAATTCAGAAGTAACGGTATAAAGATAAATCAGTGTAACTTCAAGAAAGCGTCAAGAGATGTGAATTATTCTTCACGTTTCAAAACGAGCCAGTGGCGAAGAAGTGGACAATCACAGCAGCTCTGATAATCATCCTTTGGCCGAACCGTTGACCATTTTCTTATTTTCGAATTATAAAGATGTTCGTTGTGTAAGTTGTAACAGATATTGAATGCAACGGAAACAAAAAAAGAACGAAATCCACTGAAAAAAAACACACATTTCTATACGTAATTCTGATTGGACAATGTTTCAAAGATTTAAACAACGTACTTGTAAAAAGTGGAATCTACTTAATGTTCGTGAATTTCGTGATGAGCAAAATTTGCCGTCGTGTTCAAAATCTTAGCAGTGTGATATTTTGGTACCTTATGCGTCACGTATGGTAAAAGTAAAGGTCAGACGTTACTAATGTTGAGCTGCTGACCAGAGGATAATTATAGTACATTTCACGATCATTGAGGATTAACCAGAGGATAGGCAGTACCTGCCACCACAAGGGTTTTGTCGGCTTTGAAGCGAATAACGCATTGACTGTCACTCTTCTAACGCACCAATAACAGAAAGAGTGCAGCCTATTCAGCAGCGTCGACGAGTGAACCTTGGACCTTTAGATGCCCATGCCAACGCGCTACTATTTTGCCTAACTCACTTCATAACAAACATAAGTTTGTTTGTTGTTAAGCGCAAAGTTACGCAATGGCTATCTGTGCTGTTTCCGCCACTGGTGTCAAAATCTTTTATTATTTTTTTTGGTTAAGCTTTATAAGTTTACAGACGTACCGCTGAGTCACTGGTGCGTGGTGGCAGCAGAGATCTGACTGGGATTATATAAGATATAATTAGACAAATAAAGCGATTAAAGGGAATGTGATACCAAATTAACCTTGTCACTTGTAACACTGAAATCAAAATATGGTTCGTTTGTTTTTAAGTACAAAGTTACACATTCGGCTATCTATGCTGTGCACTTCAAGGTATCGAAATCTGGTCGTTAGCCTTTAGACTTATGACTGAGCCACTAGGGGAAGGGATAATATTAGAAACAAAGATGGCTAACTTTCAGTTCCTTTTGTCAAAACGTTGATCTTTAAGTCTGGGTGAAGCCTATCCGACAGAAAAGTGGAATTGTTTAGTGACGAAAAGGTCAGTGGCTGAAATATTTGTTATTTTATTTGTCCCTATATTTTCATACTTTATCATGCTATAGTTGCCCATGTGGTAACAAAGATTTCTATGTCTATATTTTCATACTTTACCATGCTATAGTTGTCCATGTGGTAACAAAGATTTCTATGTCTATATTTTCATACTTTACCATGCTATAGTTGTCCATATGGTAACAAAGATTTCTATGTCTATATTTTCATACTTTACCATGCTATAGTTGTCCATGTGGTAACAAAGATTTCTATCTCTATATTTTCATACTTTACCATGCTTTTGTTGTCCATGTGGTAACAAAGATTTCTATGTCTATATTTTCATACTTTACCATGCTATAGTTGCCCATGTGGTAACAAAGATTTCTATGTTTATATTTTCATACTTTACCATGCTATAGTTGTCCATGTGGTAACAAAGATTTCTATGTCTATATTTTCATACTTTACCATGCTATAGTTGTCCATGTGGTAACAAAGATTTCTATGTCTATATTTTCATACTTTACCATGCTATAGTTGTCCATATGGTAACAAAGATTTCTATGTCTATATTTTCATACTTTACCATGCTATAGTTGTCCATGTGGTAACAAAGATTTCTATGTCTATATTTTCATACTCTACCATGCTATAGTTGCCCATGTGGTAACAAAGATTTCTATGTTTATATTTTCATACTTTACCATGCTTTAGTTGTCCATGTGGTAACAAAGATTTCTATGTCTATATTTTCATACTTTACCATGCTATAGTTGTCCATGTGGTAACAAAGATTTCTATGTCTATATTTTCATACTTTACCATACTATAGTTGCCCATGTGGTAACAAAGATTTCTATGTTTATATTTTCATACTTTACCATGCTATAGTTGTCCATGTGGTAACAAAGACTTCTATGTCTATATTTTCATACTTTACCATGCTATAGCTTCCCATGTGGTAACCAAGGTTATGGGGTAGAGCAAAAAAGTGAGGCTTTTCTTGTGTGTTCGTTCAGTTCCATCCAGTTTAATATATATATATATATAGTTTAATATATATATATATATCCATACACAGTTTAATATTTATATATGTATAATATATATATATATATGCATACACAGTTTAATATTTATATATGTATAATATATATATATATGCATACACAGTTTAATATTTATATATGTATAATATATATATATATGCATACACAGTTTAATATTTATATATGTATAATATATATATGTAAATGTAATATAAATACAAGTAGCATGTTTGTAAGTTTTAATTTGTTGTATTAATTTTTGTTTTGTTCTCGTTTATTTGATGAACAAACTATTACTGGAAATTCGTATCTACATATGCTACAAGAGTTATTTATACCACGACTCCGGAAAACTCCTGATTTATTACAAACAGTTATCTTCCAACAGCATGGAGCCCCAGCAACACTTTAATCGAATTGTTAAAATGTTATTAAACCAAATTTTTCCAAAGTGTTGGATTCGTAGAGGAAAACCTGTCAAACGTTTTCCACGTTCGGCCGATTTAACCTCTTTAGATTTTCATTTTTAGGAGTTTTCTGAGAACAATAATCTAAGACCTTGAAGAGTTTAAACATCTGATTGGTTAATCTACCTTATCTTAAACATCTGATTGGTTAATCTACCTTATCCATTTGTACTGATGTGTTGGAAGATGTTTTACCACAAGTTGAACACAGAATTATATTAATTATAGTGAATAAAGAAAGATATGTAGAGAACTGAAACATGATTTATTAATCTACCTTATCCATCTGTACTGGTGTGTTGGAAGATGTTTTATCACAAGTTGAACACGGAATTATATTAATTATAGTGAATAAAGAAAGATATGTAGAAGTCAATTAATTATCAAAACTTTAATTTTTAGCCTACTTCTTGTCTTTGTATTCAGTTTTTGTTGTTATCTCAAATAACATTAAAACTATTCAACTTTATTTTTAGCATTTCCTGATACTCTGTTTATAAGTATGTCTAGGATCATGGGTTTGTATACTGTCGTCAGATACATATCAGACCATGACATCTGAGTTTAAATGTAATGAACTACAGCTGCTTATGTCTGTTATGTATACTAGTCAGATAGAGATACAATAATCTATGTAGTAAGATAAATTGTTAATATCTGTTACGTACACTGATCATATACAAATACCATAATCTATGTAGTAAGATAGTTGTTAATATCTGTTATATACACTAGCCAGATACAGATACCATATGTTGTATACACTGAAGTTAGATATTTATTGATATATGTTATGTGCACTAGTCAGATACATATACTATATTATACGTTGTATAATCTATAGTTAGATATTTATTGATATATGTTATGTACACTAGTCAGATACATATACTATATTATACGTCGTATAATATATAGTTAGATATTTATTAATATCTGTTATGTGCACTAGTCAGAGTCTTCAGTGGGTCAGAAGTAAATTTACAGACTTACGACGCTAAAATCAGAGGTTCGATTTCCCGTGGTAGATATAATTCAGATGACTCATTGTGAAATTTTTAGTTAATATACAAAAAACAGTAATACAAGGCAGATACACTTATCTGTTATGTACTGTAGTCATGCAGTTTTTAGGCTAAGATAATAGTACTACTTATATTTACTGTAGACTGCTTATCAAAATGAAATAGCCACATTAGGACCACAAATACGCTACTGATGTTAATGTCACATGAATTCGCCAACACTTCAAAATAGAAAAGAGAAAAAAAAACAAACGCTTTCTTAGTTGATTGGTTTTGAAGTTATGATATTGTCACATAATTTCTGTAATATACCAATGTTACTATCAAATAATTTCCAACGCTAAATCGTCGAACCAAGTGGCCGGTATCGAAAAACTAACTTAATGTAACTTGTTTCTGAAATGAATTTTTTTTCAGGAGTTTTTCTGAATCTTTAAAATTGACAAGCAAGTTTTATACGAAGTGTTTATTGACAGTGAAGTCAGCACTTTGAAAATAAGTAACGTTAGAAAATGAGCCTATGTTGGTATTGTGATTCCAGTTGATTTAACATTAATTTCTTATGGAAGACTCGCTTGGGGCTACGAAACAGTGGCTGTGCTACACTATTTAGAGGGATTTGTACAGGGCACGGGGAATTTCACACGGCGTTTAATCTCCGATACCCCAGCCCTGTCTTCTAGCTGCAGGTGCCGAGTACCTCGTGCACCCCTACCGAACGGGGCATTCTTCTCCTGACAGGGTTTAGTGATATTGACATCACGAGCTCTGATTTAATTTAGACACTTCGGCAGGCATCAACAGTTGGGGGTCATGTCAGGTCATCCACCACTGGAACTTTCTGTTTCTTACATTATGAATGATTATTATAGCTCACGTACAGTAACAATATTTGTAGGATGAGAGAGAAAAAAAACAACAGTTGTTGATTAAAATGTTGGATAAACTATAGGAAGAGACGTCTTATTTGTTGATGAAAATAAATGACACGTGAACCTATATCCTGGTTCGATTCCCGTTATTATGTACGTAATACTAAATAATGCAAGTGTCTTTTAAATATGTTTTATAGTTACCATAGCATGTTTTTGTTGTTATTTTTTTAAGTTCAATTCCACTTATTTGAAAATATTTCGTTACACGTTATAAAACTAAAACTATAGGCGTGTTGAACTTTTTATATATATATATATACACACACACATAAGATTTCAACACGCCTATGGTCTAGATATTTAAGGCTTAAGCATGTAACTCGAAATACTGACGATGGTGGTGCTTTGGAATTAAGTATAAAGCTACGTAATGGGCTATCTGTGCTCTGCCCATAACTGGTAAAAGAAACTCGGTTTCCAACGGCGTGAGTCCACAGACATGCCGCTGTGGTACTGGGGGGCCTGATACGACTAACTGGCGGGTTAATAACATTCTTACTCGATGTTTTCTTTTAAAATCGTTATTTTCATTCTGTCTATACATCTGTTTAGAGAGGAGATTTGACGAAAGAAGCACGCGCAGTCAAAGAACATTAGATCTGATTCTATAAGATAGACAGACAAGTACACACAGAGAGAGAAACAGGCAAACTTGGGAAAAGGAAGGCGGTTGGGAAACTGCAGATACAGGCAGGAAAATTAAACAAGTTTAAAATGACATTCTATTAAATCACGTGCTCGTGACACTTGTATTTAGATAAGGTTAACCAAGAATTTTCAATATTATATTGTTTTATATCAATTTCCCACGCTATGCGACTGCACATAGCCGCCTAGTTTTAAAAATACACAAAAGGAAAACAATTAATAATATTCCATAATGTGTTATCCACATTCAGTGCCGAAGTTGCTTTTCCACAAATACCAGACGACTCACCAAACCGACTGACATTTTAGTGGTTTAGACGGTATTCATGCCGTGAACTTTCATGAACGGCGACTGATATGGTGTGAACTGAATTAACATCAGCTTTATTTAAGTTGCTGAGAAATAGAATTCTTAAGATAAGATCACTCATTTAATATTGTTATTGGTCAGAGAGTTAAGGCACTCGACTCATAATCCGAAGTGCGCGGGTTCGAATACATGTCACACCAACTATACTTGCCCTTTCAGCCGTAGGAGCGTTATAATGTAATGGTCAATCCCACTATTCGTTGGTAAAAGAGTAGTCCAAGAGTTGGCGGTCTTACATTGCTAAATTAAGGACGGTTAGCGCAGATAGCCTTGTGTAGCTTTGCGCGAAATTCAACCCAAACATTATTATTTAATTTTTACTTTCAACACTGAATATTTATTATTATTATTAGACACAATCACCACGCAACAGCCTATAATCAATGAACAAGCCGCAACAGAAGGCGGAAAAGAAAAGCCTGACCTTATCCGATACTGAAAATAACGATTCTAACGTCAACAAATCCGTTAAATTTTCTCTGAAGATGTATTCGATCTACGTACCCTTACATTAAATAATAAAAAATGTTTAAAACGGACATTACCAGACACAACAGAAGAAAGTCGATAAAGAATCATGAAAGTGCTATTTAGAAGCTAAGTTAATACATAGACTATTAAAAGATAATAAATAAACATACCGGGTAAACTTAAATGTAATATTATGAGTTACGTAAGGTATAAAATTTGACCAATAGATATAGCGACATCTATGTGTCTTTATTTATAATATTTTCCTGCTGTTAAAAGAAAACAAACCGAAAATTATTATTGTGTGTGTTTCTCTTATAGCAAAGCCATATCGGGCTATCTGCTGTGTCCATCGAGGGGAATCGAACCCCTGATTTTAGCGTTGTAAATCCGAAGACTTACTACTATACCAGCGGGGAACTTGCTGTTACTAGGTTCGCTTAACCATCATGTAACCATAACCATCATGCGTTTTTATTGCTTATGTCATTGTTACGTTTGTTTGTTAATTGCCCTAGTTGCTTGTTTGTACAGTTTTCGTTGTAAGTCATTATTTGCACAAATCCTATCCTCGTTTATAAACGCCCATTTAATGCCTTTCCCACGGCATTAGGGGCATATTAAAATGTAATTTTTGTACAATAAAATCGATTTTAATACCCAAAGAAACGATTAACTGTAGTTTGGTCTAACAGTCATGTATATGTCACAGTATTTTAACATATTCGTTGTGTTTATGTAACACCATAAATAAAAATATAATTTTTTGTTGCTACATTTAGCTCTAACCGTAACTGTTACTGGCTCCCCTCAACCAGTGGCACAGCGCTAAGTTTGAAATTTTCCAATTTTAAAATGCGGGTTTCGAAACTCATGGTGGGCGCAGCAAAGATATTCCATCCTGCAGCTTTGCGCTTAAATACAAACAAACAATGCCACCCAATGGCACAGCGGCATATCTGCGGACTCACACCGTTAAAACCCGGCTTTTATATACCCGTGGTGGGCAGAGAGAGATAGCCCACTGTGTAGTTTTGTGATTAATTTCCAAACAGTCAATCAAACAAATTAACAATTAAATTTGTACACTAAGTACATTAATATTGTTTTATTTTTCCTGGATCAGAGAAGCCACTCTTTTCTTATATATATATGGAATTATAAGAATAATATATATTAAAAACATGTACATATCTGACCAGCAACAAATTTATTCTTTGTACATATACATATACATTAGTCCCCAACACACCGGTGGGTCAACGTTGAGTGTCGGACTTAAAACGCTAAAATCCGCGTTTTGATTTCCTGCGAAGGGTCGTAAGCTCTGAGCTAAAAACTTATAACAACAACGTGTAATTTTTTGTTTGTTTGGCCTTCTTAATATAACAATAATCACGCTTTGTAATATTAAACGCCAACGATAAGTTCGATTCTTTTATTGTTGTCGTCGTAACTGAAGGCAGTATCTATAGCGTGTTAACCAGTTAAACCACCACCACCCCTCAACAGCAAAAAAACAACAAACAAGCCACTACTCTCCAACGCTTTTGGTCTTCCGGGGTGACAGCGGTAAGTCTCCTGATTTACAAAGTTAAAATCAGGGGTTCGATTTCCCTCGGTGGACACAGCAGATAGCCCAGTGTGACTTTGCTATAAATAAAACACACAACAAACGTTTTTGGTCGTTTGTTTATTACAGAATTTTCGAGCAAGATATTCGAGGAGGGACATTAACGTATAGGTGTCCCTAACTTTCTACTGGTAGACGAGGGGGGAAAGCAAGTAATGAATAATACCACCCACTGCCTCTCGAGACACTCTTGTCTATTCAAAACGCACCCAAGCTCACCCGACCCAGTTGAATAAGGAACCAATATATCTAGATGTTTATTAATTTTAAAATCTAAACTCATAAATAGCAATGTATATATGTATATACAGGGTGTTCGGAAAGTCAGTGTGCAGTCTTATAACAGCATTCTATCAGTCTATTTCAAGCCAGCAACTGATAGCGGTGTTTAGAAACAAAATAAGAAGAATCCAGGCCTGTATTGATGTCAACGGGGGTCACTTTCAACATTGTTTATAACTGTCTTTCATACTTACCTCCTTATTCTATATCGAAACATGTCTGTTATTAAATATGTAAGTGCACAGTGACTTTTGGAACACCCTGTATATTAAGTAAATATCTAATAGTTTGTGATTGTGTAGTTCACGTACAAAATAGGGGAAGACGGCGTGTATCATAGCTTCACTGGCTGAAAAATACTAAACGTTTAATATAGATTTTTCTTTTTATGAGTAAGAACCTAATTCAATGAATTAAAGTTCTGTTGAGTAAATGTTTGTACAACGACACCACGTGACTCTATAAATATAAGAGTCAATTTTCATCGTCTGTAACTGAGTGAGGCAACGTTTCGTGTGGAACAGAGAAGACTTATTAGCTAATCTATATAGGCCTAAACGAAACACTCTTACCAAACACTTCTAATCTGTCTCCGTTGATAACGTCTAAACAGTTTAGTTCTGTCGTAAGAATTAGTTCAACACATAAGAGTGTTTTACATACAGAACAATTAATTCTACGCTCGTGATAAATGACACGCGGATCACGGATTCTATTTCCCAGTCCCTTCAACTCGGGGATCTCCAATACATTACGTGTTATGGTAATTTGGAACCGAAATTACGAAAAATTAAACTTTTCTTTGGGTGTTTGTTGGTTTTTGTGTAATTACACATTAAATAAATAGAGAAAGAGATAAACTGGGATAACATAAGATACATGATGAGTGTAGGAAAAGGAAAGACGTGAAAGAGAACAGAATACATAAAATGTAGTAACGTTAGCCACTGTTATGGTAGAAGATTTGAAACGATAGAAATGTACATAGAGTGTATTAAAGCTTTAGAGATTCCATTGGTTTTTATAAAACCAATACATACGGTAAGAATAATAGCAAAATAACAGATATATCAAACCGTCATATAAATGTTCTCACGATAAGAAGAAATTCGAAATAATTTTTTTCCTCCAAATGCATTACATTACATATGTTGGCATCTTAAGAACTGTGTTATACTTTAAGTAATATTTTAGCACAACTATAGTTAGCACAAATTGCGCTTTTTTAAAATTCATTACATTGTTATCTTTTTGCTTCTTTCAGAAATCCGCGCGAAGTTAAAAAATAAAAGGCTGCTTATCGGGACAGTCTGATCTGATCGAATAGTGGTATTTAACTGTCAAAAGCACCGAGATAATTATTTTTGAACAAGGGACGCGAGCCATGAAATCTCGAATACAGAATCCAGACACGCCAACCAGTAGGCCACACCCGACCGATCGTAGTGTTCTAAGAAGTGTGAATAGTTTGTTTGTTTTGAATTTCGCACAAAGCTACACGAGGGCTATCTGTGCTAACCGTCCCTAAATTAGCAGTGTAAGACTAGAGGAAAGGCAGATAGTCATCACCACCCACCGCCAACTCTTGGGCTACTCTTTTACCAACGAATAGTGGGATTGACCGTCACATTATAACGCCCCACGGCTAAAAGGGCAAGCATGTTTTGGTGCGACCAGGATTCGAACCCCCGCCCCTCAGATTAAGATTCAACGCCTTAACACGCTTGGCCATGCCGATGCGAATAGTACCTTGAACATTGTGCAATATCTCTACACATCTTACCTGCGCATAAAATAAGTCTCCCGTTCACACTAGGAATTATCTGGGAATTTAGTAGTTACCCCCTCCCAGTGGCACAGAGGACCCACAACGCTAGATCCGGGTTTCGATACCCGTGGTGGGCAGAGCACAAATAGCCCATGTGTAGATTTGTGTTTAATTGCAAACAAACAGATATTTAGTGGTTTGTATTTATCTTCTTTGCTGACTATTTTAAGCAAAACTAACTTTAAGTTGAGACTAAATATGGCTCGACACGTTTGTTGAATCTGACAGTCTTGATTCTACGTATGACTTACAATTGTGTCAACATACTCTAAGTTTATCATAATTATAGATTTTCTCACAGCCTTTCCGAAACCACTCAGGATGACTTCATTTCAGATCAAAAATTGAAAAGCTCCCCTGATTTTTGCTTTTCCAGCAGTGACAAAAGTTCTAAATTGCTATAAATAGAAATAACTCTGGTGGACGTTTTTTTGTAGCGGTGATAGGAGCTTTATATTACCATGAAGCAGAAATAAATAACCCCTGGTGGAAGTTTTTCTAGCAGTGAAAGGAGTTTTATATTACCATGAAACAGGAATAATCTCTGGTGGACGTTTTTCTAGCAGTGACAGGAATTTTATATCATCACGAAGCAGAAATAACCCCTGGTGAAAGTTTTTTCTAGCAGTGAAATGAGTTTTATATTACCACGAAGCAGGAGTAACCCCTGGTGGAAGTTTTCTCTAGTAATGACAGGAGTTTTATATTACCACTAAGGAGGAATAACACCTGGTGGACGTTTTTTTAGCACTGACAGGAATTTTATATCATCACGAAGCAGGAATAACCCCTGGTGGAAGTTTTTTCTAGCAGTGAAAGGGGTTTCATATTACCATAAAGTAGGAATAACTCCTGGTGAACGTTTTTTCTAGCACTGACAGGAATTTTATATCATCACGAAGCAGGAATAACCCCTGGTGGAAGTTTTGTTATAGCAATGACGAAATATTTTGTAATAGTAACTTCACCGAATAATGTGCTTGCACGTAATTTAACCGTTAACGAAAATTAATTGCAACTATTGTAACACATAAATCAGCAATTCATATTTACTATAATTAAACAACTGATTCTGTCCGCTATTTCCACTGAACTTAAGTTACTTTTCCATCACACAGCTTTTTGTAAACAACCACACCAGTCACCTCTGTGAAATTCTGAGAAGTAATTAGAATCCGGACGGTTTTGGTTCTTTTCTTGTTATAAATACCGTATTCAGCAATTATACCACAGAAAACTAAAAGAACCTGGAATCAATGAAGATACGCTTGACTACTTCTGAATTAGCGTCTAATGTTTCTATATCCCTCAAATTATCATTTGTTTGAACATGAAACTCAACCAACGAAGTCTGCATATAGTACCGTACGTACTTGGTGATTTTCTTTTCTGACCCTTATCACAACGCTCAGATATTACAGCTGGTCATAAAATAAGTAAAAACAAAAACAACAACACAAAGAGCAGCAGTTATTAACGAATTTAATCTCAGTAATGGAGGTACTTTTATTTGTTCATTTTTGTATGACTCACATTTTATTAAGAATCTTCTAACGAACAGTCTTTCTTTATTTGTTACCCCCCATACCAGTGGCACAGCAGTATGTCTCAGGTCTCAGAACGCTAGAAACCGGGTTTAGATACCCGTGGTAGGCATAGCACAGTTAGTCTATTATGTAATTTTGTGTTTAACTTCAAACAAACAAATCATTCTTAATTAGTTTTACACAACTATACTTGAGGGCTAGCCGTCCCTAATTTTGGGGTTACTCACTAGAGCAATTTTTTTTTAAGGGAGTAAAGCCATATTGAGCTATCTGCTGTGTCAACCGCGGGGAATCGAGCCCCGAATTTTAACAATAGTAGCTCTGCAGACTTACTGCTGTCCCATTGGGATGAGAGATGGGGAAACCAAACTAAAACAAAGGCAGCTAGCTAATCAGCCCCGCCAACCACAAAGTTCTTGAGCTGCCATTTTACCAACAAATAGTGGAATTGATCGAAACATTAAACCGCCTTCATGGCTGAAAATGCGAACAAGTTAGGTGACAGGGTTCGATCCCACGACACACAGATTACAAAGCCCTCGCCACCAGTCAATGAACCAGTCTAAGTGCCAAATGTGGAAATGAACAAACTAAGAATCGATCAAAAGAAGGGCTGATATATGTTGACGTATTCAGGATGAAACACGAACAGCAAACTATTTTTCATGCGGAATAAAACTTTTTCTCGTTAAGCCATAACAAAATAAACTTGTTCAAACACGTTTAACATAATTTGTTACGATTTGTTTGTCATAAAGCCTTACTTACCACTCAACCGCTAGGGTGAGGGGGCAGTATCTTCTGATCTCTGGAAGTTGACACATTTAACATGATATAAAAGTGTATTTTAAATTACAAACACCTTATTTTATTAACTAATAACTGGTTTGTTATGGTGGTTCAGCTTTTCATGTGTCTTCGTTTCGTCTCTTTCGGCATTTTGACGAGAACGAAAGAGCTGATAACTTTCCTTATTGGTTGGCTAGGTAAGGGTGGGATGTTACATCTTGTGTGGAAACTAGATGACCCTAAGCCAAACTTGGAGAACCAAAGTAGTTTGACTTAGCACGTGTGTCCGTCACTAAAACCGACGTTTACTTTAATTTTAGTCAAACTGTTCTACACAGTCAAGAATGAAGAAGGAAAAGGTAAGTCGGGGTATTGATGGAGCACGCAACCCACTTGAACGAAAGAACACACGAGGAAAAGAAAAACGAAAAGAATTATTGTCATGAGCCTTTCTGTCGTTATGGATTGTCGGCCGGTACTCTGTAATTTGCCATGTAATGCAATAACTGTGAATCATGTAATGGGAAGAGGCGGTACCGATGGAAAGACTGGTGTCAGAACGTGAGGAACGTTAGCCTATGCGTTAAATACAGATAAACTGCCTGCCATCAAACAATTACACTTTTCAAAACAAAAGCGACATGTATGTATGAAGATACATATATATGAAAAACTCTCCTCCTAAGAACTAGTAATAGATTAGTCTGTCACGTGACTGGTAGACTGATCAAACAGTGTTCTATCATTTCACGTGCTCGATGACCCAAAACACAGAGTGAGACAAGTCAAAGGAAAATTTCTTTGTTTCTAGTTAAACACAAAGCTACACAATAGGCTATCTGTGCTCTGCCCACAACAGGTATCGAAACCGGTTTCTAGCGTCCTGAGTCCGCAGATATGCTGTTGTGCCACTTGGAGTGTGTGTGCAAAATTTAACCGCATTTTTGGTTGAGTGAGTGTGTGCGTGTGTGCGCTTTTCTTCTGGCAAAGCTACTTCAGATTATTTGTTCTGTTCACCAGGAGGAATCGAATCCCTGATTTTTGCGTATTAAATTGGTAGGTTTACCGCTGTCTGAGTAAGGGAATGTTAATAAAGAGAAACAAACAAGCTGGTACAGCGGTATTTCTACTGATTTATAACGCTAAAATTAGGGGTTCGATTCCCCTCGGTGGGCTCAGCAGATAGCCCGATGTGGCTTTGCTATAAGAAAACACAAAACACACAGAAACGAACAAACATAGTAACAAAGTGTTTCAAATCAATTTAACTGAATATTAGAACTTTCTATGTAATTGTTAGAGCAACATAACTTAGGTTCACATCAGTGTGTTTTAGGTATATAGTTCACATCCATGTTCTTATATTTCACATCAGTGTGCTCTAGGTAGTTATTATATTTCACATCAGTGTGCTCTAGGTAGTTATTATATGTCACATCAGTGTGCTCTAGGTAGTTATTATATGTCACATCAGTGTGCTCTAGGTAGTTATTATATTTCACATCAGTGTGCTCTAGGTAGTTATTATATTTCACATCAGTGTGCTCTAGGTAGTTATTATATTTCACATCAGTGTGCTCTAGGTAGTTGTTATATTTCACATCAGTGTGCTCTAGGTAGTTATTATATTTCACATCAGTGTGCTCTAGGTAGTTATTATATTTCACATCAGTGTGCTCTAGGTAGTTATTATATTTCACATCAGTGTGCTCTAGGTAGTTATTATATTTCACATCAGTGTGCTCTAGGTAGTTATTATATGTCACATCAGTGTGCTCTAGGTAGTTATTATATTTCACATCAGTGTGCTCTAGGTAGTTATTATATTTCACATCAGTGTGCTCTAGGTAGTTATTATATTTCACATCAGTGTGCTCTAGGTAGTTATTATATTTCACATCAGATGGCTATAAAACTTATATCGGTGCACTTTAGGTGGCCATAATAGTTCTTTCAGTACAAATAAGTTATGAATTAAAGTAAACTCTGTGAACGTAAGAAATTAGTAAACATTATTATAATACATTTATTTATTCATGCCTGAACAATAATTCTTTCCACATGTTCACGTCGAATCTCGTTTCATTTAGTATTTTGATATATAACTAACACAACCCACATTTCTGTTCTTTAAAAGTTCGGAAATAGAACTTTAAAACGTCTGTGTCGTTGTATCACTTGTTTGTTTCATGCAAATAAATATTGTACGAATTCTTTTACGTGTTTCAAACAACTTCTTAATGGTCTGTTGGAATAAACTCTCAAACAATTTGTGGCATTAGCACAGAAAGTTAATGGTTTAGTAGTCCACTGTCCGAACTGTTGATAGATAAAGTGTACTGGACTTAATGTGTCCATTTTCTTCATCTAATGTTCATAAATCTTCTGTTAGTTTCTCCGCTGACCCGACCACGATGTTCGACAACGCCCCTGGTGGTCTCCTGTGAATTAAGCCTACTGCATTTTATGACTTATCATCATAGCAATAAAAAGGATCTTTTGTTTCGCTCGTTCCTCGAAAAGTCGTAAAAAAAGCAGGACTTCAGTGACAAATCGTTGCATAAGTTGCTACTTGATGTTTTCCCAGGGTTTGGGACTTTTGGGGTGGATATTAGCTGGATCACAGGTAGTAATTTCTACTCGCTTAGCCCCCACGGCCATACTGACTACTAACTGCTTCACATACTGTTGACCCGCTGTTACTGGTAGGCTTTGTTTCCTTTTCTATGGTAACCTCATAATCCGCTTTTGATACACTATTTAACCCTTTTATTTCGGGCACATATGTGATATGATTCTACATTTCGAGCAGACACGGGAGGGTTAAACGTTTTCCTTGTTCCGCCCCCTGTTTAGAGAAATACTTCTCCCATGGATATAAACCAGTAGAGCTGATCCTATGACACCAATATCGATGTAAGTATTTTTACTTTTATTTTCCAAGTGATTTGACGTTCGGACAGCAACGAATATATTATACTTACATTCTTCCTGTACACGGAAGAGGTTGCTAAGTAGCTTTCATTCCGCGATTCTCTTTGTGCGGCGAAGAATCACCAACATCTAAGCCGGATTATCTGGGTAGATTAACTCTTTCTAGAACATACGTCTTTATCGGAATGTTTCAAACGTAGCTAACAAACGGATTAACACCCTCCCTCTCCCAACAATGCCCAAGGTCATGACGCAGAGTTCAAAATGACGCTATTTCACTGTCCACAAAGTTTAACTTATCGTTCGATAAGAACTAGCAAATTTCGGTGTGTCATTTTCGTAGTTATGGAAAAAAAATTTCTCCATCGTCTCTACCCTTATCCAACCCATTCACGTGCTCCTCCCAGAAAAGGGTCTCCTTCATTATCCTACGTCGTGTCTCTTTCTCAGCTTCTTGCTACATAGTAGTAATCAAAGGCCACAATTTCTTACGGACACCATACCCGATGTCGGGCTTGTTTTACACGAGCTACTGACAACTCAATATGCTGTCCAATATCTCGCACGTCATTCCCGACAGTGTATCATTAGGCCTAGCGTTTACTACCCAACGATGGGCTGCAGTTCGCGCCGGGAGGATAGAAAGGCTTGACGGTGACTGGAGGCCGGCTCATCCCGCTCATTTCTGGGCTCGACGTATTACACGGTTTGGCTGTCCACTCTTAACCTTCTAACTGCACGAGCCGTTGGCTAGCGTTAAAAATAACAGGGTCCGACAGAACAGGGGGTATCATTATCATGTTTCGTGGAGTAATAATAGTTTTATGGATTTTTAAAGGTAATTGTTGCTATGTAATTGGAGACAAAATTGAATGTTTGAATGTTACATAGTCCGTGGTTTCCTCTGTATTTTTCTGCTCAACTGGGTGGACCTGCAGCAAGTGTTCCAATGGGTGTAGACAGGAGTGGTGGTGGCAATCTGCTTAGAATACAAAATATGCTCCCCTCTCTCCCCCCAAAATCAGGGATATTTTTCACGATATGGACAAGCGCAGGTAGACCCGTCTGTGCATATGCATTAGGTTACACCCGTCCCCAAGGGGAAGGGGGAAATCGGTTCCAGATTACGAAGAACAAAATGAATTTGTGGCATTCTTACCATAACTAATGCTATCCGAACTAAGACGTATTGAAAGATACGTACTGTTCAAAATGTTTCTCATTTTTCACGGTCCGCGTAAAACCTCATCGCCAATAAAAGCACTTCCTAAACTAGAAGACAGATGATGCTAGTCTATGTTGTAACTAGAAACACAGCAACGTCAGTGTAATAAACATTACACATAATAAAAGATAGAGGGTATCTAATGCGAGAAAGATTTACCATCGATTGACAAATTCAATAAATTTCAAGCTACAGAAATTCCAAAGGACCTCGAGTTAACACTTATTGGTTTGTTTATTTTTGAATTTTGTGCAAAGCTACATCTGCGCTATTCTTCCCTAATTTAGCAGTGTAAGGCTAGAGAGAAGACAAATAGTCATCACCACCCACCGCCAACTCTTGGGCTACTCTTTTACCAAAGAATCTTACGATTGACCGTCACATTATAACGCCCCCACGGCCGAAAGGGCATGTTTGATGCGACAGGGATTAGGGATTCGAACCTGCGAACCTCGGATTACGATTCAAGCGCCTTAGCCACCTGGCCATGCCGGGCCCTACTTAGTGGTAGAAGGGGGATACAAACCTGGACTCAACTATAACACTTAATTAAAGAGACAAACGGTACGTTTTGCAAAATTCTTAATTGAAAATAATTTCTTTCCAGATAAGAAATAGTAGGTACTATGTGTAATAAGACCTCGTTAAAACAGGTACTGTGTGTAATATTACTGTTCGTCGAAGTTAAAATGGCGGATTGTTAATCGAAATGGTATTTTAAATATCTTCTTATTCATAACTTTACACTACTATTCGTTGGTAAAAGAGTAGCCCACGTGATGTCTAGTTGCCTTCTCTCTGGTCTTACACTACTAAATCAGAAACGGCTAGTGCAGATAGCCCTCGTGTAGCTTTGCATGAAATTAAAAAAGAAACAAACAATAACAACATATATACAATGGCCGAGTCACAAGTTCTGTAAATGTCTATAAATAACATTGTAATAAGTTTGAATTTTTTGTTCTTTTTTTATTAGGTTATAACTGATAAACCAAAACAATGGTATCAACCAATTATACTGTGGTGACATAGTTTCAAATGAAGTATCTAATTTTATTAATAGCCAGTAGTAATTAAAAAAAAAACAATAACTCTAGGGTAAACAATGTTATTGTTACCCTTAGAAGTTGTTTTTTTTAACTAAATTTAATGTTTGTTTAAAAAGCTCAGGTACAGGGTAAAACAGGACACACCAGCCAATAATGGATAAACAATAGTTGGAACCTCACCGTATTTAGAACTTGGTTATAAAAACAGTCTTTCTATGTATACTGAAACACTGTATTAAAAAACAACAACAATAGTAAAACAAACAAATATAAAGTAAAACTTGTCATAAAATGAAGTAAATGTAGGGACAGCTAATATCAATCATTAAAAACAATGTAAACAAAACAGTAGGAATGTCATTTGTATCATCTTTACAGGCCAGGCGTGTTAAGGCGTTCGACTCGTAATCCAAGGGTCGCGGGTTCGAATCCCGGTCGCACCAAGCTCGCCCTTTCAGCCGCGGGGGCGTTATAATGTGACAGTCAAACCCACTATTCGTTGGTAAAAGAGTAGCCCAAGAGTTAGCAGTGGGTGGTGATGACTAGTCTTACACTGTAAGACTACTCTAGTCTTACACTGCTAAATTAGGGACGGCTAGCGCAGATAGCCCTCGAGTAGCTTTGCGCGAAATTCAAAACAAAAACAATCATCCTTGCATAGTAGTACAGGCACACAGTGTACTATAATGTAACAGACAAAAACTGTATACATCAAAATTTAGTTTAAACTAAACAGTTATATATATATTACTATATGTTAATTCTTGTCTCTACTATTATGTAGGAATGATCCAAATGCCATCCTTACTATCTTGTTTTCCTTGTTTCTGATCGAGTGATACCAGCCATTCACACGTGTACTTTCTTTCTGAAAAGTTTTACTTTATTTGTCTATAGTATGACTGTGTACTTTATAATTGGTACTATATTTAATGAGACTGTGTGTTATAATTACCATAACACTGTCTCCCATTGTTAAAATCATAAAGACATCATGGATTAAGACACGTGTATTACAAATGCCATGGCTATTAGATAACATCATTCATTGACACGTGTTTCAGTGCAATAACGACGAATTTATTAATAAATTTTCAAATGTCAACTATTATCACGATAACAGGAGTAATTTCACGATATTATAAACTCGGTGAAGGCGCCCTTTATCCAGTTATTCAAAGATAATAGAATATTCTAGAAAGACTTCAACGTAGTTTTCTTCTTGGTCTCATCATAATTCAAGCATATATTTCCTTCTAGGCGAACACACCCTAACGGTGAACAACAAAAACGTAACAGTTCGGGACACATTATCACATTAGTTGCCAAAGGGGATAACTTTCGACTTAATCTTTCTAATCATTCGGGGTGGATAGACAGTTAACTAGGCCTAAAGTATTATAGAAGGAGCAAGGTGCGACCGTATAAAATGACACCCCCCCTTTTCTTGCTTCATTTTGTCAAGACTGTAAAACCAAAGACGTCACGAATTGGAAAGAATAACGTATTTATCACAGCAATTTAAATAGCTTTGGTGAGGTGAATGACATGCTGGCACATCAACTCCTATCAAGACGAGTTGAAAACGGCTGTTAGGACTGAATTGACTTACAAATATCGTACATAACTTTCTGTCTATATACCTGTTTTGCACGAAATATATGTATGCATCGACAAGCTAGTATTGACGTATATCACAAGGTCAAATTTTTACCTGTGACGCAGCTCTCGTAGCTGCAGAACACCTCACTAGATGTCACTAACACCGAGAAATAGACTTTTTCCTGGAAACAGGCTATTTTTCTTTCCTATATGAAGAGCATGGTTAAATCACAGAGTCAATACTCCGGAATATGTGGTATGTTTCTACAACTATAATAAAACTTCAATCGTGCTTAATCACAAAAAACAACAACAAAAAAACGCTTTGAATATCGAAATTCCATTTCAGTATTATTAACGAATAATTGCCTGTGTTTTTATAACTTTTATCATTCGTAGATACGGTATGAATACATTCGATTTATAGATTTAGTTGTTTTTTTAACTAGTTATTAAGCACAAAGCAACACAGTAAGTTATCTATGCTGTGTCCATCACAGGTATCGAAACCCAGTTTTTTGCGTCAGTAGAAAAGTTCAAATCGTTATACGTATTTCAAAATATTTTATTCTTCCGTTATCTGTGTAATAAAACATTGCCGGTATGCGTATATCAAACTATTTTATTCTTCCGTTGTCCGTATAATAAAACATTACCAGTATGCGTACTTCAAAATATTTTATTCTTCCGTTGTCTATGTAATAGAATATTATAGAACACACACATTCTCACTGATTATTTGTAAGTTAAGTCTTCAGTTTTTATAAGTAGACTCGTCATTAGAACATTAGATATTTGTTTTGATATTACGTACATTCCAAGTTATGCTGTTGATCATTTATTATGATTGGAAATAAACAGTGTTTGAAATGAAGCACAAAGCTACACAATGGGCTATCTGTGTTCTGCCCACTGTGGATATTGAAACCAAGCACAACAAACGTGTGTATATATATATATATATGTACGTATGTCAGCAACTGACAAGTCAGAATTGATAGCTTAGTTACTAACGTGTGTCAGATTGCGAGTTGTAGGATCCAGGGTTCGAAACGTGATGCTGCTGAGCGCAACTCGCATAATTGAGCTGTGGTTCGCACTGTAAGAATCATTCTAGTTAACTCGGCTCAAAGCGCCACCGCTCAAAGGCCTCGTGGTAGCAGGTGCTGCTCGCTTGTTGCTTTGTCTCCAAATAGTAGTTTAAAAGGATAAACGGATATGCGTATATCTTATATGTATGACCTGGCCTATTCTGCCAATTGTATGTGCATAGGTTGAAAATGCTATGTTTAACCCACGTGTATGTGCATAGGTTGAAAATGCTTCGTTTATCCCACGGGTACGTGCAAAAGTTCAAAATGCTATGTTTAGCCCACGTGTATGTGCATAGGTTGAAAATGCTTCGTTTATCCCACGGGTACGTGTGCATAGCCTGAAAATTCCTCTGTTTAGCTTACATGTGTTTAAATGTACACAGAGGTTGAAATATCCACTTTCAGCCGAAATATATAGGATGGAAATTCCAGTTTCAAACGATAATTTTAGTTTATTTGTTCAACAGCTGGTACGAAGTTAGCGATGTATGGATTGAACAATACATACTTTATAAATAAAGGTACCACAAGGTTCTAAAACATGTTTTATCGAATTGACCCACTTCTTTTTATCTCATTATCGTTCATATAACTTTCTCTTTGTACTTAACGAATATGCGTAAACCATTTCCCTTACATTTTCTATTAAACAAATACTTTAACCACTTTTTGCAGTTCCTGTACGCCATACCACCTTTAACGAGCTACTGAATTCACAGGGTCGAAACAAATACGTGGCATTGTTTTTCAATAAGCTTCTTTAACCCTAAAAATCGTCTTATTTCTTTGGTTGTAAATTAAGCCTAATATTAGAGTTTAAAACCACGTTCTTCTGCAGATGTTTTTAAATTATTTCTTCCTTAATTAAATGTTTTCAAAATTCAACTCGGACACGAATTTAAAAAGCACACGCTTCGCTTCTTCTTTGTGGGTATTTGGGTATGTTGAATTTTAGATATCCAGGAGGGTCAGGTGCACAAGACCTCTTCCTCCATCCCTAACTTTCACGTCGGCTACTAATATGTTGTTGTTGTAGTGCTTTTGGGCCAGAGTAACCCACAGTACTCCGGCCCTTTCTTGGGCAATGTCTATGTATTGTCTTGAGTTGCCGTTTAAAAAACACACACCTACCAAAAGAACGGTATTTAAATCTGTGTTCGAAGTTCATTGGTTAGTTGACAAGAAGGTTTAAACGTATAAGAAATGTTGTTATTGCTTATTGGTAGTCAGAATATTGTTGGTTGTAATTTGTATTATTGCTTACTCATTTTGATAAACGTTAGAAACAAGCTCGTTTTTTTCTTAACTTTTATCAAAATGTGTAAATCCCTTCACTACGCACTACAAATTTTGAAACACATGTAATTGGTTACTGACAGCCGATTTAGTTTTTAGAGTATATTTAGGGTTACCAATGTGCTCCAGTAAATCTGGTATTATCCTAACTTAGAGTGATTTTCTTCCTGTTTTGTTTTTTTTTGTCGATTAGTAACAATGAAAGTATTAAACAGTACCAACTTTTCTATACTCTATCTCAATATAAGTTTGATCTGTACAGCTTGTAAGTAATTATACGTTGTTCTTTAAATTTTATTTAAAAATAAATTAACAAAAAAACAAAGCAGAAGAGATCTTTTCTTTTTTCACTCGACTCGTAATCCGAGGGTCGCAGGTTCAAATCCCCGTCACACCAAACATGCTCGTCCTTTCAGCCGTGGGAGCGTTATAATGTGACGGTAAATGCTACTATTCGTTGGTAAAAGAGTAGCCCACGAGCGGTGGGTGGTGAGGACTAGCTGCCTTCCCTCTAATCATACACTATTAAATTAGGGACGGCTAGCGAAGATAGCCTTCGTGTAGCTTTGCGAGAAATTTAAAACAAACCAAACCTTTGTTTTCAACGTTTTCTTAACATAATCTGCCATTGGATAGCTGCAACTGGTTAAAAAAGTGTTATTGTTAATTAAACAGTTTCAGATGTATTGCAGAGTGACTCCATGTTTGCAACTCTAGAAATGTGATAACCCTAAACATCACCTGAAGTACTGAATCAAAGAATAATAGTAAATACAATCGGTAAGTCAGAATCTCGTGTTCATGGATACTAAGTAGTGAGATTAACGTCTGTGATAAGTAAAGCGTGGCGTCCTCTATATTAAAAGTAGAGTAATCTATCGTAACAGGTTAATTGTTTGTTTTGGAATTTCGCACAAAGCTACTCGAGGGCTATCTCTGCTAGCCGTCCCTAATTTAGCAGTGTAAGACTAGAGGCAAGCTAGTCAGTCACCACCCACCGCCAACTCTTGGGCTACTCTTTACCAACGAATAGTGGGATTGACCGTCACATTATAACGCCCCCACGGCTGGGATGCGAGCATGTTACGAAGCGGGCGCGAACCCCGACCCGTAACAGGTTAAAATCGTTACAGTAGATAACATTTTCAATAGTAACAATAAAGTATCACGTTCTGTAGTAAAAAATAAAGTAGGCTTAGTATATGCTGGAGTTTTAATAAAGTAATACTTTCATAGCAATAAAGTAACATCTTCTAGAATAACATACTCTGTATTAAAAATAGGCCTAAGATATGCTAAATGTTTAGCAATGTAACACTTGTAATAATCGTAGAGTAACAAGTTGTATAGTAACAACATATTAACGTCATCTACATTAATAAAATAGCAGCAGTATCGTAATCTTTGTAGTAACATTAGACCTGTTTTATGAAACCTAAAGTAAAAATATTTTCTAATTTACTATTTGTTAATATAATATTATGCTTTGTAACAATAAGGTAAAAGGATAGTATTAATTGTCCTCAGAAACTTTGTGATGATTTTGGTTAGCAATGCTGGATAATAGTGCGTTTTCAATTTAAATTTTCCGTCTTAGTTTCCGCTAGTGGCAAGAATGTAGTTGAATATATAGGCTATACTTGGGATTTATTATTATTATATAACAAACCATAATAATAAATTTTGTAATAACTATGAGGGATTAGTTAAGTGCATGAAAACCACAAGTATTATAGTAAATAATATCACATAAGTCTTTTTTCAAAATTTCTTCTGATCTTTATAAATTATATTTCATTATAAATTCAATCACATTTACTGTGCCCTTTGAAATCTCCGTCAGAGGGTCCGAAAGATTACGTGAAGTAATGTAAGACTATCTAAGTTTTTAAAAAAAAATGTATTTTCACAGGAGCCGAAATGCTGTTTAATAAGGCATATTACTAGGAAACTATATCCGGAAACTTGACCAATTTGTATAGTTTATGGGATCTGTAAAAGTGTCCCAACTCCATTTATAAAGAGGCGCGTGACAGACGAGAGAAAACTTGCAATGTGGTTTAGATCGTGAAAATTCCACTGAAATTGGATGTATACATAGTACAAAGAAAAAAAAACAAGCTATATTAAGCACTACTTAGTGCCCCGATTTTCCAATTGGGTTTTATATTTACCAGTTTAAGATAATATAGGAAAACTTCTCAACATATGCAAATAAATGAACACAAACGACATTAAGAGGATCAATATTTGGTGAATCTCAAAATTAGAAATCCGAATATTTTCGGAAGGTAATAATTCTCTTCCCCTTCAGGGTTGAATTGAGATACATATGGATTTGTTTCTTTGTTATAGAACGAAGTCACATTGGTCTTTCTACCGTGCCCACCTCGAATCTAAACCCGGCTTTTAGCGTTGTAATTCTGTATAATTTTAGCTGTCCCGTCAGGAAGCATATACAAATATTCGTATATAACTAAATGTATTATTCATTTGGAGGATTCTTTGGGAGAATTAGCAACATTAATATATCTTTTACATAGAAAGTTTATCTAAAACATGGGTTCCTATATACTTCGGCTTCATCAGACACCATCTACAAAATCTTAAACACTTTGCTGAGGACCCCAGCTAATGATCTGATAATGGCCACTTTACGTACTTGTTTTAATTGCAATCTTTGGAGCCTCACCACGTCGTTATAGCCCATGCCGTCACGTCTCATCATGCTCTATCTGACGACAATGCATACTTACAAAAGCCCCGCAGTGTAGTTTTCCTTGCAAAATACTCCGTCATAAGGCTGTAACATCCCAAATACACCACCCCTTCCTGCAATTTTTTTCATAAGCCATATAATGTACGAGAACGATCGTTTCCCAACGCCCGTTTCATCTTCAGCTGTTTGTGGTAACTGTTGGAAGGATATGTCGTGGAATCAACCCATGTATATGTGTTTTGTGTCGCTTTGTCAGGGTGGAAATCCTTCTGGATTATATTGCGAACTGTTGTGTGAAGCACGTGAAATGTTGTTTGCTCACTGGCCCTTGTTATCGTGGATCCTCATCTGTTAGAAGGTGCTCACATTGTTAATCACGCATTGGGTACAGTTTGCTGCAAGCATTTGTCTGGAGAGTCCTGGTGCCCCAAGCTGATCTATATTCCTTTATTTTTCCAATGTCATTAAGTACAAAAACCAGTCTTTTCTTATAAATTGTAAATCTCCCATCTAAACACATGTTTACCATCTCAGTATAGGAGGCCCAAAAAGGACCGTTACATATTTTCGTCCAAAATTTAGGACACGCCAAATAATGCTAAAATTTAATTCTTATATATGCTGTGCTACCTAGGTTTTCTAATGGCTGTGGTTGTCACGTGACTTACTGATTTGAATATTCAAAATCATTTTAATATAGCACACTCTCAACCATGAATGTCTGCGCATACTTAGGGACTCCCTGAGATCGTCTCTGGGAGCCCTTTTAGTTCGTGAAATCCAATTTGGAAATCACTAGCCTAAAGTTTGACGACAGACAATGGTCCTAAAAATTATTAAGTTGTAAAATAGTTATTCTATTCTTCGCTGCTATGGGCTGACAGTCAACGAACTTAGATGTAAGATTAAACATTAGTTGATATATTACGTCAACCACTAACATTATAAGTAAAGTAAGGCTATATCATTAAGTAATCTTTAGAAGACTAATTCATTTGTATATTTTAACAAGTTATTGCCTTTTACTATAAAGCACTTGAGTTTAAACGTCGTATCACATGTACCTAAAACACCACAAGATAAGAATATTCTTTATTATAGAGATTTATCTAAACAAGTCTCCCAGTGGCACAGCAGTATATCTGCAGATTTACAACGATAGAAAGTGGTTTTCGATACCCGTCGTAGGCAGAGCACAGACAGCCCTTTGCGTAGCTTTATGTTTAACTACAAACAGTCCAAAAAAAAAGGTTTATACAGCTTGTGAGTATATGACCATATCATCTCAGTTAGTTTTGTAACGTTAATACAGTTTTTTGTGCTTTCTAACATTACTATATCATCTCAGTTAGTTTTGTAACGTTAATACAGTTTTTTGTGCTTTCTAACATTACTATATCATCTCAGTTAGTTTTGTAACGTTAATACAGTTTTTTGTGCTTTCTAACATTACTATATCATCTCAGTTAGTTTTGTAACGTTAATACAGTTTTGTGCTTCTAACATTACTATATCATCTCAGTTAGTTTTGTAACGTTAATACAGTTTTTTGTGCTTTCTAACATTACTATATCATCTCAGTTAGTTTTGTAACGTTAATACAGTTTTTGTGCTTTCTAACATTACTATATTAAATATTAAAGAGTGTCTGGTCCTCCTGAGTAGGGAATTTCATCACAATGCAGGTAATTTTTTCTAAGCAATAACAGGAGCTTCGAGTGGATATGTCAAGTGAAGGGTGTTGCATGATTATTGTGACAAAGAAATGACGCCTAAATTGATTTCAAACAAATAACTGTAAGCTTTACTTTCAACTCATTGATTAGTACAACCAGAATGAATGAATAGAATATATATTTGATATTTAATAAAGTAACAAGAAACAAAATAACAAAAACAATGGAAAACTAGCTCACTGTAAGAACAAAAATTAAATTCATCAAAAATTAAAGACAACCCACAGATTCCTAGAGCTGCTTTATTTACAGTCCAATCACTTTGTACAATAGAACAAATATCGATTTCAACTACAGGTCCCACATGAGGAGTATTATCACCTCTTATAGTTGAGCCAATCGCAAGTAGGCAAACCTGACTGGCAACGGTTTTTACCTTCTTATGTAACTGTTGAGTTGCTGACCCATAGGTCCTTAACATTAGCATTCTAGTTCAAATGGCTTGGTGATTCGAATCGCAATCTGCAGATGGTTAGTCTGAACGCACTTCACCGAATATGCTCGTCCTTTCGTCCGTGGAAACGTTATAATGTGACGGGCAATCCACTATTTGTTGGTAAAAGAGTAGTCCAAGAGTTAGTGGTGAGTGATGTTAACTATCTGCTTTCCCTTTAACTTGTCACTGTTAATTTAGAGACGGCTAGCACAGATAGCCTTCGAGTAGCTTTGCGCGAAATTCAAAAGAAACCATCGAAATGTTGTTCAAACCACATGAAAAAATTACAACATTTAGGATCAAATAATAACATAAAACGATAGTAAGGTTGTTTATTTTATAAGCAAACCACAAGTGTAAAATCCCAGAGGCTCGGCAGTATGTCTGCTGACTTATACTGCTGGAAAGCGGGTTTCGATACACGTGGTGGGCAGAGCACAGATAGCTCTTTTGGCAACAAAACAAACAACAACAGTCATTCTTATATACCAACGTGTTATTTACTGAAGTGCTCCGAACTACAGATTCGTCACTGGATAACGCTATCAACAAAATATTATTGAAATATTTGTTGTTTTCTTTGTGCAAAGTTACATATTATATTATCCGCACTCTATTCATCGTGGGGACTCAAACCTCAGATTTTAGCGTTGTAAATCCGTAAACTTAGCACTGCCAGGGAACATTGAAACGACTGTGTTTGAATTCATTTACAGATCTACATAGAAAAGTATTAGAAAGTACATATTGATAGCTCTTGAAAATCAACGAAACAGTTTTAACAGAGGAGTAAGTTTAATGTTAAGTTTATAGAATGAACAGCCACTATACTAAAAACACGAATCTATAAAAGAAGTAAGCTTATGAATTTTGAAACAATACTATATATAACAATCCTAAATCACTTCACCATTATACAGTAGTGTGTTGTCTGTCAGCCAGTCAGTAAACACTAAAATAACGTCACATAAGGGACGTTTAACATTGAATCTATACTGTCGTGTCGTCAATAAAACGTGCGCATGCCATGAGCCATGAGAAGAATTATGCAACACAGAATAATGTATGAACATGAAAAGCTAAAAAATAAAAGCATTTGTTAATCTTAATTTTGGTATTATTTACCCTTGAAACGGTACCCTGCAGAAGTACATCTAATAAATACGTCCATGCTTAATCAATATCACTGTAATGTTGAGTTAATTACTCTAATATATGGTTCAGCCTGTTCTGTGTATTGGAGAAACAGCGTCAATTCTATCGTACTTTCAGCTATAAAGTTCTCCAACAAATCGTTTTTTCACCAAAAAATGTGCAGGTAATTGAACGAATGACCCCTTTCAATGATAGTAAGGTTCGACGGTCATTCCAGGATGTACTAGCATGATAGCTCTTTCTTCATAGTTCAGATACATAAAGTTTGATAATAGACTCTTAGCAAATGTAAAATCAGCCCTGTTGAAACTCGTTGAAATGCCAGTCCTAACAGGAGCATTGAGATGTCTATTTATTTCATTTCCTGCTTCATAGATTTTTCTTATCTTTCTTTTGGGAAAAGCGACTTTATAACTAAAGATGTAAAAACAAAGACAGTGAGTTAATAGTGGCTTGTCACGATATATTTAACTGTGTCCTAATTCATTTTTTATAACAAGGTCTCTCACAAATATCCGTCTCTGTCTGAAGAGTTTTTCGAAAATCGATTCTTTGAGATTCGGAAGTAAATGGAGATCGCTTCCAATAATTACACCAATCATTTGGTGAGACAACAAGACAAACATTGTCATAGACGGGACGAGACACCGTCAAACGTTTGTGGTGATTGTTTTCTATAATTATAGCCTAGGGTAAAACACGAAGTTCCAAAAATATTATGTTTCTACTGTGTTACGTAGCACAAGAACTAATAGCATGAACAATAGATATTGCGTAGACTTATTATTAAGAGCGTTCACGTCTGTTCCTAATTGTGGGTTAACTCGCTGAGCACAAGAGGGCGCGGTAGTCAAATGAAAAATAATCGCCCCAAACAGTTTTTTTTTTTTTTTCAAAAGTTTTTAAGGGTAAAGTATAGATGTAGAAACTTCTGATAAGGTTTCTTTTTTGTTTTGCACATCTGATAGAGATGTGTAGAGGGTGGAAAAGGCAAGTTAGGTGTCACATTTTACACATCTGATATCATAGAAATAACTTATTTTATTTCCGGAATAATTTCTTGAACGGTTGAAAACTGTCGTTTGAATCATATGTGGAGAATCAATAAGGTTTATCTATTTAGCAAAACAACGGTTCGTTTGAGTTTCATTTCTTTACGTTGATAATAAGCACCTATAAACGAATTCCACGCAAGTTTTCGAATTAACACGTTAGAGAACAAAGTTAACAGACAATATATAAAGTTAATAGAAATTTACACTGTAACTTCAAGTAACAACCAGCAACCTTTCCTTCAGGGCATGACAGATACCTCTTGGTTAGACTGTAGTTTCAGCACAACCAGAACCTCTTCATTAAGAACCAGACATAGATGGTGGTTAGAGCGCTCGATTCGCAATCTGCGGGCTCAAGACCAATCGCCTAACATACTCTCCACTTCCGCGACTGTGGAATTACAATGTATCGGTCCATCCAACTATTCGTTGATAAACAGTGGCTCAAGCGTATGTCACTTCAAAACTAGGGACGATAACTCAAATATCTCTTGAGTAGCTTTGTCTCTAATTCAACAAATAAATAAGTATGGCAAAATATTCCTCTGTGTGCATGCTTTCTTTTCCAATGTACTTAATATGGTGAGTTCCTTTTTTTATACAGCTAGTTCAAGTTTCAGTTTCTTCTACTTCCAAGGGTCGGACATGGCCTAGTGATGAGGTATATCAGGCTGCAGATCGAAAGGTCTGTAGCATGACAGCGTTATAAGAGTAAGAGTCAGTCCTATTATTTGGTTGAAAGAGCTGAGCAAAGACCTTGTGGCAATACATTCTGCTAGCTGGCTGCATTTGTTCTGGTAAGTAGTTCAAAATTGCCCTCATATGGACTCAGCAGATATCCCAAGTGACTTTGCTATAAGAAAACACACACACGCACGCACCTAATCTACACCTTAATTCTAAAAGGTCGCTGATTTGGCCGTTTAGCCTACATATACATAAGATGCTGCTCGAATGAAAATTCTAACACTCAATTCTGTTTTCTTTTTTAGAGGGAGGGTCCCTCAAAAGTGAACGGGAAATTTGCATAACACTGCTTAAATATTGAGAAACAAGTTTTACAGTAAAGCTTTTAAATAAAAGGCAATAGATCTGATTTTAGTGTTGTGCTTACCGCTGACCTACTGGAGGACCTTCGTTGTTAGGTTTATTATACATGAGAACGTTCTAAATACACTTCTCTGTCCCCTTCAGTGACTCAGTCGTAAGTCTTTTAAGTTATAATGCTAAAAGTCGAGTTTCGATACCTGTCATTGGTACAGAACAGACAGCCCATCATGTAACTTTGCACTAGACAACCGTCAAGTAAAGACTGTGAACAAAAGATCCATATAATTTAACAAAAAAAAAATATATTACGTAAAGTTTTGAACGCTACGCATATACTGAATGTTTACTAATGTAGTGCTGGACTAGCACACTAGGTGGAGTTAATACACAGACGTCACCTTAAAGTATCATGTTTTCATCAAACTGCTTTCTGTTTCTTTGCCTTTTAGAACAGTTTATAAAAATAGCATATACCTTTGTTTAGAATTTTCGCGCAAAGCTACACAGAGAGAAGGCAGTTATTCAAGACCACCCATCACCAATTTTGGCTACTACAATCAAATTATGGGATTTACTACTACATTATAACGTCCACATAGCTGAAAGGGCGGTCATATTTGTGGGACAGTGATTTGAGATCAAAGAGTAAGTATAATTATTCCAATTCAAAGAACATCTTCGATTTTCCACAGAGAAGGAATTCTTTTTATGAGATGGTAATAAATACATTTACAAGTGAAAAGTTTCATTTGTAGTCTGTGGGGTTAGCTTATTCTCGTATCAGAAGTTCTTAATATGAAGAATAAGTCTCACAAAATAATAATAATAATAATAAAATCAAAATACCAGCTGCCTCCTGTGGTTCAGTATTAGTCTTAGGGAGTATTGGGTATTGGTTTAGTTTGCTTTGAATTTCGCGTAAAGCTACACGAGGGTTATCTCCGCTAGCCGTCCATAATTTAGCAGTGTAAGACTAGAGAGAAGGCTAGTCATCACCACCCACCGCCAACTCTTGGGCTATTCTTTTACCAACGAATAGTTGGATTGACCGTCACGTTATAACGTCCCCACGATTGAAAGGGAGAACATGTTTGGTGTGACGGGGATTCGAACTCGTGACCCTCAGACAACGAGTCGAGTGCCTTAACCACCCCGTGCCGGACTCTTAGGGAGAACAAAACTAAAAATCGTTTCGATACTTATGGTAAGCAGATCATGGGTAACCCATGTGTGTTACAAACAAACAAGAAACGCTTGTAAGCCTGAAGAAACCACAACAACAAAGAATGAGCTATTACAAACAAAATATAAATAAGTCTTAAATTACGGTTAAAG
>NC_134830.1:154189795-154237290 GCF_004210375.1 Tachypleus tridentatus
TTCTTCGTTCAGTTACGTATTGCTATTGTAAAAGTTTTTGCAGGTTAAGGAGATTATACCTTCCGTCGTTTATCTCTTGAAAACATAGAGAACACCAGCAAATCTACTAGAAAAGAGTAATATCTCTGCGAAATTTTCATTAGCATTCATTTTATCCCCAGAGTGGCAGCGGCAAGTGTGGACTCACATCACTGGAAATAGTGTTTTGATAATCGTTGTGGGACAGGCAGAGACAGCCCTCTGAGTAAGCTTTGTGACCAATTTCACATATTTAATGCCTGACATTTTAAATTAAACCTTCCTAAGGATTATGGTTGCAAATAAGGCTGGAATATAATTTAATATATGTATCTAGGGAAGTAAAGTGTAAGTTCATAGATTTACAACAATATAATTTGGGATTTGATTCTTAGCATCGGACAGACTGCAGTGTTTTCACATTTTCGTTACATCAGTCATTAGACATTGTTATACAAAATATGTTACAAGATGATACTCCATGTCACGTAATAACGTCTTAAAGTTCTGACTCATAGAATATTTATTTGTTTGGTGGGTTTTTTTTTAATATCGCACAAATCTTCTCCTTTCTGTGCAAGCGGGTGTATTTACCAGTGTAAGACTGGAGGGAAGGCAGCTAATTATACCACCCACACCGCCAAATTTGGGCTACTCTTTTGCAACGAATAGCGGGATGGCCGTCAATTATAACGCCACCATGGCTGAACACCACAACATCTAATTATCTGAAGCATAAGTAATTTTTTTATTCTTGGTTTCTATGCAACACTTAAACATAAAGCGCAAAGAGTGAATTGCTACGTAACGAAAGAAACAACGAAGTTTAAATTACTTAAAATCGTCGTCTGGTGATCGTAATCGTTAAAATCATGTTTATCAAAATCGAACAAACCCAGATAATTTGAACTAGTTTAAAATTCCGTTTCAGTATTTTAATAATAGTTTTATTTCTGGGGAAACAAACTGAATGTACTAATAAAGTGAAAAACAAGGAAAAAATTCATAATATACATTGTTTACCATAACCCTGATGTTTTAAATGTTCAGAATATGTTCTAACATAAAACATTTTGTAATTCGTAGGTGCTTTAAAAAAAAGTCAATGTGAGGTCATGAGGGATGAAACATTGGTATTAAGGTCAAGAATTCTGGTCACACTGAGGGAGCAAAAAAATGTAATATTTAAATGTGGAAATTAAAACATAGATTATTTTAAGTGTTTGGATATATGTCTGTTTTCATTCTTGTTACTTGTTCTAAAGATTATATACTGAGGGATATTTGCATACTGGGAGACTATTCTGGTCAAGAAATTATTCTTATTAATTTTATTGTAGAGTTAAATATTGATTACCTTTGTTAAAGTAAAACAGAGAAGATTGTTTTTTTGTTTGTTTTGAATTTCGCACAAAAGCGACTCGAGGGCTATCTGTGCTAGCCGTCTTTAATTTAGCAGTGTAAGACCACCACCACGGTAGTCATCACACCACCACGCCAACTCTTAAGCTACTCTTTACCAACGAATAGTGGGATTGACCGTCACATTAAGCCCCCCTTACGGCTGAAAGGGTAGCATGTTTGGCGCGACTGGGATGCGAATTCGCGACCCTCAAATTACAGTCGCACGCCTTAACACGCGTGGCCGGTATTTTATTTATTAATGTTAATATTATCTCACGAATTTAAAATGTATAGTCTTGTCTTTCAACAACTATCCACCATTTCGTCACTGATGTGTTAATTTTTGCAACAAACTGCTTTGTTCACTTTACTGTTTTTTAAAATCGTTGAATATTTAAAGATTTCGCCGTTTTCTCATTGGTAATACAAGTAATTGGTTTTCTGGTAATGTATAATGTGTGTGAGCAAAATGTATACACATTAATGAACGTGTTAAGTTTGAAATGAAAAAACATAATGACCTTAGGTCGTTATTTTCTGTCTGGCTACTGTGACTATCTTAACTGTGATATCGCATTAAATTCACCATATTAACGTTAGTCACTAAGTGTCGATAACTGTGTTAGAGATTTATAAAGGCATTTTTGTACTTTTAATGAAAATTATTTTTTTTAAAAGTGAAAGGTTTTATATATATATACAGGGTTTGTTTGAAACCAATTACAAATTAATTGTTGATTTTTGGAATTTCACAAAGCTACTGAGGGCCTCTGTGCTAGCCGTCCCTAATAAGCAGTGAATAGAGGAAGGCAGCTAGTGTCACACCCACCGCCAACTCTTGGGCTATTCTTTTACCATCGAATAGTGGATTGACCGTCATTATAACGCCAACACGGCTGAAAGGTAACATGTTTGGCGCGTCGGGGATGCGAACCCGCGACTCTCAGATTACGAAGCGCACGTTTTAAGCGCTAGGCCATGTAAACCACTACAAAATTAATAAAATACATGAATGAAATAGTTTATAGTTTTTTTTTAAAGATGAAATACAATCCCTTAATAATAATTAAAATTAATTAAATAACTTACTTACACCATCATGACACATGTGATTCAATTTGTTATAAGAAACTTGATAAGTTTTTTATAATTTTACACTTTCTTAGGATCGGATTCTCGTCGGTAAAATGATGTCCTGAAGTCTTACCTTCATTCAATTAAGAACCAGAAATTATGTAGTACGAGAACAAATTCTAATTGAAATTACTATAAACTTAATTGTTAATTTAAAAAAACAATTTGAATTGCAACAAGTTTGATTTTAGAATAGAAAATGAAATGTAAATTATATTTAAAGAAATATTTCATGAATTTATTTGTCCATGTGTTTCTCTTGTACCAGTAACAAGGTCGATACAAAATCATATGCTCACATAGGGTAGTTCGTTAGAATACATTTCCAGTCCTGACTAAGGAAAACTTGAGCGTTAATGTTATATTATAAAATATTGAGATTAAAAAAAATAGTGAATTTAATCACTAGTCCCTGAGCTGTAGCATAGTATAAACTATACAAATATGTTTCTGTAAATAATAGAAACTATACAAGGGTGTTTCTGTAAATTATTTAAACTATACAAGAGTGTTTCTTTAATTAGTGCAAACTATACAAGGTTCCAGTAAATAATATAAATATAGAAGGGTGTTTCTGTATTTAATATAAACGATCCAACTATCTTTCTTTAAATAGTGCAAACTATACAAATGTGTTTCTGTAAATAATATATACTATACAAATATGATTTTTGTAAATAGTATAAACTATACAAGTATGTATGATCAGGATGAATTAAAGCAATGGAGAATCTTCAATAGTTGCGGCACTTGATATTACTTTAGAAAGGGTTAAAGTTAGTGTATATCAGACCTTACCTCTCATTTTTAGTTACTATAGTTTTGTGTGCTAGTAACACCATGTGGAACATGCTGACTGCCGATTGACTGTCGATTGACTGCCGATTCCATTTTATTACCCATCGACCTCTGTAACCTATACTCAATTTGAAATTCTTTACAGTCGACAAGGTAAAGACGTTGACGTCACTAGACACGCTATACGTAGGTTCATCTATGCCAACACTACGATCACCTAATATATGGTATTAAAGTCTTCATCATGATAAGATAAATCTTGTTTTTTGTAATCATCAGATTCGACCAATACTTCTTTTTGTTTTCTGGTTTTCATCAGTCATATATCGTATTACTGATATTGTTTCCTTTCCTTCAGTTTGTTTAATCTATTAACATCTACGAACTGTTTTCTTTTCTATGAAGTTCTTGAATCTCAAAATTGATTAGACTTGTTTGTTTAAGGACTTTAAAAGGGCTTTCCGTGGTTTTACTTGTTTATTTGTATCTCATTTCTTAACAATAGGCGTATATAATAATAGTTTATCTCGTAATTTCACAACATTAGTTTTTTATATGCTTGTTCCTCACATCGTTAAGTAGCTTTTGTTAAATGTTTGTCAGTCAACTCTGATGTAAACTACATTCTTTCTTATAGCTTGGTGTTGTAATCATAATCTACTGCATGATTAAATATTTTATTAGACATTATCTCTGCATAGGCAGCAGTACATCTCTCTGCTATTTGTGAAAGAACTTTGCAGAGTAGACTCATTTTCATCACTTAAGTAATAAATGAACCAGCGCATCCCAAGTTATCTGATATTTCTCGTAATGAGAGATCATATTCTACTGAATCCTTCTACTAATACGATAGCAGCTGGATGAAAAGCAGTTGTTTCTGTTTTATGGGCAATTAACAACTGACAAATGTCTTTTATTAACTTGGAAACGAAGTTAATATTCCTATTCGTTACTAAGTACTGGGGTACACTGTATCTCGCTACTATGTTATTTACAAATGTTCAGCAATCAATTTCCTTTTTTTGATCAGGCAAGCATACTGGCTCTCGACATCTATTTCACTTGTGTGCGGCTACTAACAAGTATTTATTTTCTCTGTATGAAGTAGGTAATGGACCTAAAGTGTCTTTTGTTTTTGATATTCCATGCCTGAATCACAATAATCTTTAATATCCTAGCGCATATTTAGTTAAAATAACCGTCTATTTATTCTCATGTATGTTTATGCAAAACTAAATGTGCTACAAAAAGTTGTATAATGATATGTTTTCCTAACCTTCGTCTTTAGATTATGTGGTACGACTATCTGTAAAAACTTATCATTATCAGTTCTTTACATAAGATATATGAGTCTTACCCGTACTCTGTATCTTTCCCTGTAAGTTGTTTATTTAATCATCTTATTTTGTTCACTAATCACATTATATAAATCCCAAATTACTTATAATTTATTCTCACTTTTGGTTTTGTTTTCTCCAATTTTCTTAATAGCGTTTTCTGTTGTGTTTCTTCAGCAATCAAGACGAGTCCTCATTCGTCTTCATTTCACTATTAGTTCTTTCCTGGTCTTCTCTCTGAACTCATACAAGAAATTTCTTCAAGGAGTGGAAAGTTGTAATCACTCGCGCACTTCACTGTTTTACACGCACTTCCGATTTCTCATTTAACACTTCTCACCTCACGTTTTATTCCACTTGAATAACATTATCGTAATGTGGGTTTTCTTTTATTTGTCATTGATTGTTTTTCGGGTAATATTTCAAAACTTTTTTTGTTATCGTCTCTGGCTAATTAATCTTGTTCTTCTATACCTGTTCTCAAACTTTTCATTCTTAGATTCTCAAACATATATATATATATTAATTAATTCTATTAAAATATTATCTGTATGTTTAACTTACGATTAGCTAACCTAACCAATTAATTACGAATTTAATAATAACGTGTAGCTATTAAAAATCACTCTACATCAAAATCAGATGGTGTTTCGTCACATAATTCAACCACTTCAAAGCCCTGTGAGGAAGACAACCTTCTGTTGTTGCCCGGGCCTGATTTGGTTTTATTCTTGAATTTAAACAGCTCATCTAACTTACAACATATCATTAAAGCCAGTCTTTCACGTTTTGCATATATCACACCTCTTACTAGTATTACTATGAAAACATAATGTTTTCATTAGTGAATCAGTCAACTTCCACTTTTCTCAGTTACTTCCTTCTGTTGTAGCTCTCACGACGTCTACATGTTGATGAAATTTCTTGATACTTTACCCAGCTCTCGAAGAGATGAAGTTTCAGATTTCATCTTGCATGTTTGACAGCTCAATGAATTTTGGCTCTACAATTATATTCTGAATTATCTGTAATTTTTTTGCAGACAACAGTTCTTGCCAGTCGGGTACTCTTATATTTATCGCACTTCCTGTATATTTAGTTTTACTTCTAAAACTATAGGATAATATAATTCATTGGCTGTGAGCAGAACAAGTTCTAGCCAATCCAAGATATCAACTATTCATCAATTTAATTACCTCATTTCGGTAATCAAACCGATTTATATTTAATTTAATATCAATAAGTAGAGTTCATCTTTCACATATAAAATAACGAAGTTCCTGGTGTCTTAATTTTGTGAAAATAAAATTATTATATTTTTACACAATTCAGAGTCACATACTCTAATGAGACCTTCAATACATTTCAGCATATCTTCATCTATCATTTCCACAGTTATAGCCAGGAACAGTTTCAAAACATTTCCACCTGTCTATTAAAACACGTTTTTGTGGGTTCCGAAAGGAAATCAAAATTCTGTCTTTAATATCCCTAATTCTAATAAAAATCTTCTATCTTAACAAGATATCGTCTGAGGCCTCATAGTTCTTAGTTAATCCTTCCTGTAAGATCCTTACTAAACATTACATAGCTAATACCTGATTTGTCATATCAAATAACGTCATATTTTCCAAACCACTCTCATCGAAATTATCACGACTACTTACCATAAAATATTTCCCAATAATATTAATTCTTCTCGTGATCAAACTATTAATCGAACATACTGTAAAAATTATACATCTTCAAAAAATATCCACTTATCTCCTTATAATAATAATTTCCTTCTTCAATAAAAATCATACCCGTCATACTCTCGTTCTGTGCCGCTATGTTTCCAATCATCTATAGAAAAATGACAGAAGTGAAACTACAGATATGTTTACTACTAAAACATATAAAAACAAGTTTCTTATAACAACACAAATATGTATGTATAACATATACAACAATGTATAGACACATCTTATATTGTCTACTTATTTCTAATTTCAACTTCCATATGGCTTAACATATTGTTAAAAGGTCCTAGCACACCACGTGTTTCTTCACTAGAGCTAACATTAACTCTTTATCATTAGTTTTGCCTTTTTATTTGTTTGTTTCTCTCCATGTTCAGAAGGTTGTGTTAAATGTTTATTAGGTAACTGAAAGGCTAACTGCATTCTCTGTAATAGCTCTTGTAATCGTGATCTACCGCATGATAAAATACTTTTCGGGTTATTATTTCTTGTACTGAATAGGGATCAGTACATCTCTACCATGTAATGTAAAGAACGAACTTTCCAGAGTAGACTCATTTTCATCACTTATGTAATAGATGAACAAGCTCTTCCCCATTTTTGTGATCTTTCTCACAGTATTGAGAGATCATAACTAGCAAAGTTGTGTTGAATCTTTCTACTAATACAGTAGCAGCTGGATGAAAGCAGTTGTTTCAGTTTTCTGGACACCTAACAATTAATAAATGTCTTTTACTAACGTAGAAACGAAGTTACTATCTCTATCCGTCAGTAAGTACTGGATTACACCGTATCTAGCAATTATGTTATTTACAAATGATTCAGCAATCGTTTCCGCTTTTGATCAGACAAGCAAGTTTTTATTAACTCGTCATTATTTTGTTCACTAATCTCAAAATCTAAATCACACATTATTGGGCCAAAAACTCACATGACACTAACAGATCAATTTTAATCTTTAATTAGCCATTCCTCAGAGAGAGTTTATAGCATATGAAGTAGGATTGGTGACAGTCGAAGCTTTCTTTATTATAAGATACCATGACACTTGCCCATGTATATTTATTTTCAGAAATGAAAGCAGTAGCGGTAAGACTAATTAAATTAACTGTTGGTGCTTTACCATCATCTACAGTCAGAAATCATTATTAGATGTAATTTTATCATAATCTTAAAATAAAATCTCAGACACACACAAAAAAATGTTTTTTAAACTCTTTGAATCACACTAGATGGCACTATATTCCAGACAATGTTTGACAGGAAATATTCATTTATCAAATGAAATAATGGTTTCAGAACATTTAAAAAAAACAAAACTTAAATTTATAGATTTCTCACTTTTAGAAATTCTAGTCCCAACATAAAATATTACTATTAACATATATTCGTCATTTCCTTTTCAATAATGAACTGAAACAGTGTGGTAGAACGAGCTCTTTGGCTTTTCTTTACGTTAACACTTCAATATTTCCTTCATGGTTACAGTTTTACTGTGATATAGTAAAACAGTCTGACATGTTACTGTCCAGTTTAAAAGATTCAATAAAACTGTTAACAGTCAAACTGTATTATTATATTCACTAGTTTTGATCTAATGAACCAATAGGGATCAGAATTTGATAAGAAATCTAGGGATTAAAATAGATAATTGAGAATAAGATTTATACTTGTTATAAGCCGTAATAAAGACAATATGTTAAAAGACCCATGTTATTTTAAACAAGATATCAAGCTAATAATGTACAATAACCCTCATTAAAAAAATTTATAAAATGAAAACTGATAAACATTATAAGACACATTTATACTTGACATTAGACAAAGGTGTTAAACCTATTACATTTTAACCTTTTCGTATTTTATATTGTTCCTTAGAGATTTTCAACAAATATAACAGAATCTAATAATAGTGTCACATACACATTATAAGCGTATAATATCTTTTGCTGACTACATTTTCTTTTAAAACTTGATTTTACGACAAACATAAATTGCGGAATACCATTTACAAAAGCCTTTCGATACAACATAACTTGTAAACATTATAAATTAAATACATTACAGACATTATAATAAATGAAAAAGTAAAACTAACCTTATAAGAAAAATAGAACATACCATACGAAACATGTTTCAATGACTCAGAAACAAGTTAGTAAATTAAATATTTGATTAATTTCAGATCTGTTTACAGATTCTTAAACAGTTGTTGATTGAAGAAAGAATGTGGATAGAGAAACATATCCACTGAGAACATGAGTTATTAATCATACATGCTATACCAACTGTGAAATAATTGTTACTAAATAAGTATCTGGCAATGAAAATTAGCGTTCGGAAAGTTTATTTATATACTGTTGTGTTTGTGTGTTTTTATTATAGTAAAGCCACATCGGTCTCTCTGCTGAGTCTTCCATATATTCAGTTGTCTGTACTTTGAAACATAGAATAATAAGTCAATAAGAAGTAATTATTGGACGCACCGTAGAACGTATAATTTAAATAAAATATTTAATTTTCACCTAAATAGCCTTAAATAAACTCAGTTATAAAGTTTCACATAACATAACGTAACTGTACTTGACCTAAACTCGTTTGGAATGTGACAAAGAAATAAATAATAATAATGTGTATATAACAAACATATTAAAGTTTTCACATACAATAATTCAGATTCTAGCAAAGGGAAACAAAGACAAACTAGCGATATAAACACCAAATGTTTATTCAACATGATATCGGACTTTGAATGAACATCAGTATCAAAAAGAAAACTAAAAACATTTGTATAAAGTTTACACCGTTGATTTGTGATTTAAATTATTTTATCAATACATCTGAAGAAGATAGCCAATCATAAAGTACGACTTTTGTATAATTTAAAATCAGTAAGTAGTAATCTGGGTTATAACAGTTTCGTAACTCAGAGCTATGGCCTTCAGTATGATTGCGTCATAACAACATATTATATAAATTAGTCAATTTAAAGAACACTGTTACAATAACCAAATAACTTACAGCTGATATCAACATCTTTTAGTTTATTGCATTGGAATGAAGATGAAGTCAGTGGTAAGTGTTTTACAGCTTATTCTGTAAGTTACTTATCGGTTAAATTCTATTACAGCTCACCGGAGACAAATAGTTGTATTTGATGCATGGTATTATTCCAGTGTGAGAAGTGGCAGAATAATGTGAGATAAATAAAGCAAAATTAATTTCTGAAGAGCGTGGTGAGAAATTGAACATAAAACTTCTTGTTTGTTGTTTCATTTGTCAAAGTGATGGTTTACTGTTAATTCTTCTATACTATATAAGAGTTCCTTTCTGAGAATTACTTCATTAATTTATATTTGACTAATAATAACCCGAAATGAGATCAGGTCTCTTGTGAACAGTAATTAAATTTGATGTAATTATCTCATATTATTCTGCGTAGAGAAGTGCCTCTTCTCACACTGAAATGATATCATTCAACAAATACAACTATTTGTCTCCGGTGAGTTGTGTTACAATTTCACCGAAAATTAACTTATATAATAAACTGTAGAAAATTTACCACTGTCCTCATCTTCATTAGACTGCGATAGGATAAAAGACGATGATAGAAGCTATAAGTTACAGATACGATAGAAAGTGTTCGTATTACTGCGTCGTGAATAGTTTTCCTCATAACTTAAAAAGTGTCACGATTAGGATAATGAAAGTAAGGTATATTATAAATATTATATCAACACATATCTACATACATTTCTATGTAAATTGAACGACATGTAAACTGCTTATAAACAAATAATGAAATGTAGGAGGTGCAGAAAGTGTTCGTGCGTCTACTTTAATGGTCAGTTGTGCAGCCCTTCAGGTGAATTACTTGGCGCAATCTCTCCTCATCGCACTCCATGATCGTTTGACAGTACTCGAATAGTGTTTTCTTCCATTCTTTTTTACAGAAGGCCTCTAATTCATGCAAGGTTTTCGGATGACGTTGATTAACTCTTATCTTCAACTCATGCCAAACGTTTTCAATTGGGTTGAGATTGGGTGACTTCGTTGGCCACTCCAGAACGCTTATATGATTCCTCTGCAACCAGGATTGCACATATATCGATGTGTGATAAGCATCACTGTCTTGCTGGAAGATCCAACAATGTCCAAGCCGCAAGTTCCGAGCATAATTCTTGATATAAGTGCCTAATATATCAACGTACTCTTCTTTTTTCATGATTCCGTTGACGCGGTGAAGATTGCCTACACCAGAAGAGCTGAAGAAGCCCCATAGCATGATCGAGCCGCCTCCGTATTTCACAGTAGGGACGATGTTCCTTGGAAGATTTCGTTCCCCTTCTTACGGAGATTATTATGGCGAACGATTTTGTCTTGTCTGACCAAAGAATGAGTATTCTTGCATACCTCAATCATACTTCTAAATGAACAGGCTTTAAATATGGATTTCTACGTGGACGGCATGTTTTGAACCCAAAAGAGAGTAACGTGTTCGTAACTGTAGAGGTGCGTACTTCAACCCCAGTTTCCCTAACCAGTTTCTGTATGTCAGTACGTGTTAAACAAGGGTTCTTACTAACTTTTCTGAGAACCTTCCTCTTGGTTCTTTCTGAAATTTTGGTGGGTCGTCCAGAACGAGGGAGGTTAGCAGTTGACTCTGAGAGCTTAAACTTGGCAATTATTGTTTGAACAATAGATTTCGGCACATTAGGTTGTGTAGTAACACCGGAAAGAGATACACGAGACTTGTATTTTACAATAATTCGGCTCTTTAAATCACTGGACAGTTTATTCCTGTTTGCCATAAAATAATTTATAGTTGTGTTAAAACATGCACTTCCTCAAATTAACCAAGAGAAAGTTTTCAACTCTTTGTCAACCTGAAGATGACCTGAGAAGGTGGAAATGTTCTTCTCAACTTATTCTCAGTAAATGTTTTAATACCAATACCAAACATCTTAAGATACATTTTTACTTGAAGTTGGTTTCTCGTCATCACGAATAAACTTCCCAAATCCTTTGAAAATAATTAAATTTAATTAAATAACTTACTTATTACAAGATCGAAAATTTGTGCTTTTTATTTAATTTATATGAAACTTTATATACCTTTTTTTTTTTAAAGCTTGTGAGGATCCGGATTATCACCAATAGAAATGATGTTCTGAAACCTTGCCTTTATTGAATTAACAACCTCAAGGTTATAATAGTGCAATAAAAATGTATTCTTGAATTCACTGTAAACATAATTTTGAAATAATAAAAATTTTTAGAGAATAAACTGAATCAAGTGAGAAATAAAGTGTAATTTATAGCTAAAAGAAAACTTTCGTTTGTGTGTCTCTCTGTGTGTTTCTCCTGTTCAAGGACACGATTTTATACAGAATCAAATGCTGGCTTAGGTTAATTTCCGTAAAATATATTTCAAGTGTTTGCAATTCGAAAAAGTAATGTTCCAAAAGAAATATTACTACATGGTCAAATGTTTGATCCAGAGATTTTCCTTGTATCTGTTCTCAAATTCTTGTTATCGATATTTGATCAACAAGCCAGCTGTTTACAATTCAAGATGTTTTAAGAATTCAGTAATCAGTCCTTCGTAACTTTATTCCATCATGTGGTGATGTCAACCTGTCACAGTTTCTTTCTGGTTCCACTCATTAATACAGTGTCCATAGTTTCCATAACCCCTTGAGTGACCTTGATAACGTCAATTAATCACAGACTAAACGCTAAACGTGCAGCGGAAACTTTCTCAACATATTTTATAGAATAATTGTTCTTCTATAATTATCATTGTTTCATTCGCGTGTGTACTGAAACTTCTGTACACTTGTAAGCTTCAGAGGAGATATATTGTCTTTGTAAAAAAAAACAAAAAAACTGAAGATATACAAGCTTTCCATGACGAGAATGTTGATTATTTAAATGGTTATAATTTCATAAGAAAGTTGAAATTTAATATATATATTTTTTTATAGCAGGTTTTCGTTTTCCTTTGGTTACTACGGTCTGCACTATAGGAAGTAAAGCTAAAAATGGAAATAACGATAGAAAACCGGAACATCTACGATGGTTGCGGTGATCACGGAAACAAAGGGGGAGACATGGGAGTAACAGTGATCCAGGTTTTCATAAAAGTAATGGAAATAAAGGAGAAAATAAGAAAGTGTTAGAAAGAGACACAACTAGAGGCTTAGACACTACCTATGGCTTGAGAGGTGGTGGAAGCTACAACAACAGTTTGGGTTACGAAAGAGAATTGGATAGTGAGCTAACAAAGAATGACCGTCACAATTTGTTTACAGAAAATCGTAATAGCAGAGGATAATTGGTAACAGCTAATTCAGGTTACTTTAAACTATTGAGTATGTTAAACTTTTAATATATAAATATTGCGAAATTTCACTTTTCTCAAGAATGAAACAAAATTTAATTACCTGGTCATGCCGCTTGATTTTTAGCGTGAGGGTCGTGGGTTTAAATATTCGTCATACGAAACATGCTGACCATTTCAGTTGTTCAGACGTTTTTATGATAACGGTCAATCCTACGATTCATTGGTAATATAGTAGCCCAATAGTTGATTTACACTGATAAATTAGAGACTGCTAGCACAGATAGCCCTCGTTTAACCCTCGGTAAAAGTAAAAAGGAAGAAGCAAACCAATTCAGGAATACAAAATTGAAAGTAGGTAAAATGATTAAACAGTTTATAATTCTGATAGTAACTTACTGATTGACCAACATTTATCCCCATGTGGCACAGCGGGAAGTCTGTGTATTCACATCAACAGAAATCGGGTTTTGATAATCGTTGTGGGCACGTACAGGTTGCCCACAGAGTAGCTTCGTAATCCTAATTGTGAAATAAAAAAACTGTTGATTGAAATTAAGTTCGATTTTTTAGAATAGAAAATGAAGAGTAATTTATACTTTAAAATATCTTTAGATAATTTGTTGGTGTCTGTTTCTCATGTACCATTAACACGGTTTGATACAAAATTATATGCTTACTGGTATGTAGATTCTTTAGAATATATTTCCAGTCTGAGTCAGGGAAACTTTGGCGTTAATGTTATACCACAAAGACATTGAGAAAAGAAAACAACAGTCAAACGAATCATCAATCCCATCGGCTGTAGAATAGTATAAACTGTACAAGAATGTTTCGGTGTTGGTAAATGCGTGTATTAACAGCAACAATGTTCGAATTGATCTATTTATCATCTGCTTATTTTCAACTTCTCCAAAATTATCTGATGTTTTATAATTTTCAAAAGTTCAGATTTTAAAAACTTGCTTCGTTTCCTTATACTGATTATAATATTTTGACAAAAATATGTGGGAGAACGAAATAAATTCAATTGATTTATTAAAGAGAATCCCACGTGTAGTTTTATGATATTTAGGTTCATTTTTTAAAACCACGGTGTACTAGATTTCAACTTCTCAACTGAACAAAAATGGATACGTTTAAACATGGTGATAAGTTAATAATGAACAGTTTTCACGAGTAAAATAATATTTTAAATAATTTATAAGAACTACCAGGAATGTTGGAAAAATGATATATTCGATTAGTTTAAATATAAATTACGTAAAATTATTCATCCTTAGTCTTAATTGTTCAGCTTAACTTGCATTGATAAATGTAATTACAAATCACTGATTAATTTAGTGAATATAGTCAATATAAACATCATTTGACTGGTGTTGTAACAACTATCATTGAAGGAGCTTGGCGGAAAATACAATATAATTCTTCCTGTTTGTTGTTTTATACAACGAGAACATTTGTCACAGTGATATTTTACTGGAAATTCTGTTATACTGAATTTGAATAAAAAATTTATATTTCACTAAAAATGTCTCATAATGATATTTGGTATCTTCTCATCAGAATTCAATTTTAGTTTAATTATCTGGCATTATTCTACGTGGAGAACAGCAACTTCCCATGATGGAGTGATACCATGCAACAAATACAACTATTTATCTTCGGTGAGTTATGTTGCAGTTTAACAGATAATTAAGTTATAGCATAAACTGTAAAACACTTCCCACTATCCTCATGTTCATTAGATTGCGATAAGGTAAAAGTCTGTAAGTTAGTTGGCTGTGTTTAAAGTATTCTTGAAGTTTACGTATTTGGATAAAGGAGTGATATGACGCAATCATTCTTAAGGCCATAGCTGTGAGTAATGAAAATGGGATGTAACTTTCTATCATTAGTTTTACTAAAAGAAATTTGTACTATATATTTAGCTTTTTCTTCAGATGTATTTGCAACTCCGACATCATAAAAATTATGTTTATGGTGTTTATATTGTCAGTTCTTCCAAAAGTAACTTACAGAATTATTTGTTTTTCTTCAATACAATCTCAATTATTTTATGTGAAAAAATTTAATTTGTTTTTATTTTATCAATTTATTATTATTTATTTATCTATCATACTCAAACTTTCCTTTTGTGTTTAGGTTAGATACAGTTACGTTATGTTATGTGAGTTTAGTTTAGACTACTTTTCATTGACAGAAACTTATTTTATAACAACTTTTTTTCCCGTTGGTGTATCATGTGTGATTAACAACTCGAGTTCTCATAAAATAATAAATTTTATGCACGTTATAATTTCAATTAACAGCTGTTTATGGTTATATAAACATACCTGGAATCATTGCAAATGTTTAATACACCTTACAATCTTGTTTCCAAGTCATTCAGACCTGTTTCATAAAGTTTGTTCTGTTGTTCTTTAAAGGTTAGTTTCACTAACTTATTGATTATAATGTCTGTAATATATGTAATTTATAATATCTGCAATGTATGTTGTATCAAATGGTTTACGATAATAGTATTCCGCAATCTATGTTTATCTTTTATGAACCGGTCTGAAAAGAAACCGTTGTCAACAATTGATATTTCTTGTTTACAGTGTGCTGTAAATGCTATTATTATAAACTCTTCTACCTATTGAAAATATCGAAGAAACTATATGAAAAATATAAAGGTTAACAAAGTAACAAGTCTAACACTAATGTCTCATGTAATGTATGAATGTGTGTTATAATGTTTATCAATTTTTCATTTTTTTCAATTTGTATAAGAATTATTAGCTTGAAATCTTGGTTTGGAAATTACAAAGATATTATGTGATATTTTCAATATTACGGTTGATAATAAGTGGTAATCTTATTTTTAATTAGCTACATTAATCGCTAGATTAATTATCAAATTCTGATTCACATTAAATGATAAGATCAAAATTAAGAATAAAATTGTTTGACTTTCAACAGTTTCAATGAATCTTATTAAACCAGACAATGAAATGTCATACTGTTTTTTTGTATTGAAGTCGTACCGTAGCTACGCAAGAAGTCTGGAATTGCTAAGGTAAAGTAAAGCCAAAATGATCATTCTTTGACACTGTTGTTTGCTACGTGTCTGTCCACAAATAAGACTGTATTTTAAGATCATGATAAAATCACATCTATTAATGGTTTCTAACTGTGAATGGCTGTAAAGCATTGGTAGTGAATTTTAATTAATCTTATAGCCACTGATTTGATTTGTTAAAATGAAAATAGGTTGGTAGATGTCACAGTATCTAATTATAAACTGTGTTATGAAATAAAGCTTCCACGATAACCAACCATTCTTCGTAATCCAGATATTTACACAAAGGATTTTGTAATTACTCATAAAAATTGATGTCACGTGAGTGTGTGGCCCAATAATGTCACTGTTTTAAGGAGTTTTGAATACTGTTCGAAAGTGATTTTGCAATATTACATGGGCCTAATAATTTAAATGAGATACAAGTTATTTTGGTTTTAAAATCAAATTTTCTATGATTCATACAGGCAGAGTTCAAAATAAATATTTATTTTTTTCTATAACGTAGAAATTGTTTAAAAAACATGAAGAAAATCAATTCTTCTTTAGATCAAATTATTATTTTGTTTATCACGATGAACACTTTTATTATTATATTTTTCAAGATAAATGTAAATAAACTAAAGGAAAGAGAAGAACATTGATGAGAAAGGAATATAAATCCTTATTCATTTTCATATGTTTATGTGAAATACTCGTCTTTTATTCTTAAAACTATGTGTTGTGTTCATTCTTTTATTTATCCACCTTTTGTCAAACTGGCATTGTGTGACGATTGTTTTTTTTTTTTTTCCAATGTTGGATACGTACGTTCGTGTCCCATTCTCACAAAAATTTTCAGTTCAGGTTAATTTGTGCTACGTTATGTTAGTTGAAACTTTAATGCTTTGTTGTTTGATTCTTTAAAAAATTAGAAACTTCGTATAACTTGATTGTCAACCTCACAACATACAAAAACTCTTAGGATTTTACAATATAGCTAATGATGCTGTTTGTAGTTGACTTTATTAAGAAGTTCAAGATTTTCGTACGAACCAAATGAGCAATAGGAAGATGTTACTATTGTGTAGAATACCTTTCAAACTTGTTTTGGAGGAATCAATGAACAATCACCACTCACTCTGCTCATATAGTGCAGCTTCTAGTGATGGTATTAATTGTGCAATATTAATACAATAAACCAGTGAATCTTCATGCAAAGAAAGTATAAACTGTTTCTCATTATTTCTGTACCAGTAATGTGACGTCTCAAGAGAAAGTAACCTCTTAGTATGAAACCTATAACCCATAATCCCTGGATAATCTTTTAATAGGCTCTAATCTATCATCAAATCAATAAGTTCATATTATGAAAAGCTGTTGTTTCCCAGATGTTTTATGTTGAAGCCACTCCCCTATTATTATTTCTGTTGACACTCAGAAATTTACTATAAATATAATAGAATATATTTTGGTTATTTACATGACCTGTTGCTGCCATAAAGAATAACAAATAATACTGAATAGAAAAAAAGTATCAAAGTGGACGCAAAATCAAATACTATCGAGAAATGAGATGTCGAGCGCCTATAACCGTGTATATGCTAGCGGTGTGTTTCTCATGGGTTCTATAACAACCAATAAAGCTCTCACTATGTAAAAAATCTATAGCCAGTTGTTGTCAACATTTTACGCATAGCAAAATGTGACCAGATTTCAATAAAAAGATTCACTTATGTAAAATTACATGTGACATTTTTTCTAGAAATCTGGAAGTGATGAAGAAAAATGGTTATCATTTCTGGATTCAGCGAACAGAATTACTGTATAACTTTAACTGGCGATAGAAACTTATGCATTTTGTTTCAGAAAGTTTATTCTAAATAATTATCCCATCCACATGTCGTATGAAAGTGAATTTCATTATCACAACAGAACAATACAGAAAGTATTTTATTAGTTTCAAAATATATGACAAATAACAACCTTTTTAATGTACATTTTATAATCTCTTGGGTTTTCTTGTGCTGGCTCATAATGCATTATTTTAATTTGACATTGACGTTAATTTAGAAAAACATAAATGTAAAAGGGAAGACCACTCTAAAATATAGCAAAATAGGTAGAATGGAAAGTTAGACCTAAAGAAAATTAAACACATTTAGACTTGTAATATTCAAATCGTATGTGTGTGTAAGTTAGTGTGAAACGTTGCCATCGTTTAGAAATATGAAAAAATCCCTTTTGAGGTGTAGGCGTTGCAAACTGATATTTTTCCCTTATAAACTTATCAGAAAGTATGTCAGACCTCAATGTCACATATTAAATATTTAATTTTCCTTATACTTAAGAAAAATAAATATGTAACATCACCATAAAATTTTAGGCCTAGAAGTACCATCAGAACGAAATTTAATTCAGTCGTTGAAGAACGTTAAAGCTGAATAAAGAGTTTAACGTTTTAGACTTGGTAAAATAATCCAGGATTCAGTTTGTATCTTTTTATAAATTAAAATAGCGTAAAATATATTCTTCAAACGTTAAATGCTGAAAAATATAGCAATATGAAATTATTTCCTTACTACCCACAATTGGTAAAAAAAAACAAGAAAAAGCCATTATTTCACACATCGATACAATCGTTCCTTAAAGTTTATTTATCCTACCCGCTCCCCTAGTCGCCTGTAAAATAACCATTTCTATATATACTTGTCTTTGATGTTCTATTTTCTGGTTTAATTCACACAAATCGTCTGTCGTTGCTTTTCCGAACAATAATTTCAAAACATTTCCACCAACGTCTATAAAACCACGTTTTTTGTGGAGTCCGATCGGAAATAGAAAAATATTTTTATTATCCTTTAAATCTAATAATAAATCTTTTATCTTAAGAAGATATCGTTTGTCTTAGATATTATAGTTCTTAATTACTATTTCCTGTAAGATCGTTACTAAACATAAGATTGCTGTTCCCTGATTTCTCACTTGAAATTACGTCATGTTTCCCGAACCATTGTCATCGAAACTAACGCGACGACTTATGTAAAAAGATTTCTTGTACGATATTAATTCTTCTCGTATTCAAACTATTAAGCATACGTACTGTGGAAATGGTTTATTTTCAAGAATTATCCACCTATCTTCTGACAACATAAAATTTCTTCCTTCAATAAGAATCATGCCCGTCTTATTTTTAGTGGTTCAATACTCACTTTCTGCTGCCATGTTTACACTCATCCATAGAATAATTATCGTAGTAAATCTGCAGATGTATGAACTACCAAAACATATAAAGACAAGAGCCTTATAACCACACACACATATCTATACAACTACACAGCAACGTTCATACATATCCTATGTTGTCCACGTAATTCTAATTAGTTATGCATTTCTCTTAACATATTGATATAAGCTTGTTGCACACCGCCAGTTTCGTCATCAGGGCTAACATTAACTCAATTAATGTCATTTTTTTATTCTAAATACAGCTACTTGTCGAATGAATTTCACTCGTCACTTTGTAGTGGTAAGCATCACTTCAGGTTGAGTTGGCACAGGACCACTTAATCTACCCCTATAATCATCTTTAACACTACAAGCTTACGTCGTTGTAGGCATTATTGACAAACTGTCCATGGGCACAGTGATGTTAACGTCACTTGATCCTCTGTTTCAACATTTCCACCATCTAATATGGTATTATTGTCATCTAACTTTTAATGATATATCTCGGCTTCACTTATCTCTTCATCATCAAAAGATAAATCTAGTTTATTCGAGTAATTAGATTCGACCTCAATATTTTCTTTTTTATCAGTCAGCTGGTTTTCCTCAGTCATATATACGTACTGATATGGTTTTTTTTCCCTTCAGTTTCTTTAACACGTGCCAACTGTTTTCGTTTTTGATGGATTTCTTGAATTTCAAAATAAATTCGACTTGGTTTTTTTAGGACTCTGAGAAGGCCTTTTCATAGTTTTACTAGTTTCTTTCTATTTCCTATTTTAAAAATATCAAAAATAGTTTAATTGTTAATTTTATATCATTAATTTTAATCCTTATTTACTTGGGCCCGGCATGGCCAGGTGGTTAAGTAACTGGACTCGCAATCACACACGCACGTGTATATAATGTACACGAGAACCTCTCATTTTACATTGTGCACAGGACCGGCATAACCAGGTAGGTTAAGGCTTTCGACTCGTAATCCGAGTATCGCGGGTAAGAATCCCTGTCACCTTAAAACATGCTCGCCTTTACAGCCGTGGGGGGCGTCATAAAAAAGTAGCCCAAGAGTTGGCAGTGGTTGTTGATAACTAGCTGCCTTCCACTATTCTTACATTGCGATATTAGGGACAGATAGCGCAGATAGCCCTCGAGTTGTTTCCGCAAAATTCAAAACAAACAAACATATTTCCTAGTTTTTCTCTATGTTCAGCAGCTGTTGTTAAATGTGAAACAGTTAACTCAAAAGCCATGGGCATTCTTTGTTATAACTCAGTCTTGTATTCATAATCCACTGCATGATTAAATATTTTACACTATAATTAATATAGGCAGCATTACATCTCTACCATGTAGTTGAAAAAACGGACTTTCCAAAGTAGACTCATTTTGAGCACTTTGTAATAAATGAACCAGCTCTTCCCAAGTTTTCTGATCTTTCTCACAGCATTGAAACATAGTATCCAACAAAGTCCTTCTGAATATTTCTACTAATACGGTAGGAGCTGAACGAAAGCAGTTGTTTCAGTTGTTTTTTTTATATATAACAACTGTGATATTTCTTTTATTATTTTTCTATATCTAACAGTACATTCTGGAGTACAACGTATCTAGCTACAATGTTCTTTACATATGCTTTAGCAATTGTTTTCACTTTTTTTATCAGGAACACAAGTTAGTTATTAACTCATCTTTATTTTGTTTAATAATCACATGTTTTTAATCCAAAATTACTTCTAATTCATCCTCATTTTCAGTTTTGCTTTCTCTTATTTTGTTAATAGATTATTCTCTTCAGTTTCAGTGCCTCTTACTTTTATGTTACATGAAGCATTCACATTAGAATGTTTTCTAACTGTTATATGAATTACTTCAAAATCATAATCTTGGAGTAAGAATGACCAACATGGCTAACATCGAGGAAGAGTTCATTAATGTCATTTCTAATCTTAATGGTACATGACATGTGATGATAGTAAATTTCCTACAATACAGATAACAACAAAAGGTTTTCATTCAATAAATTACGGCTAAACATTCTTGTTCTGGGACCGAGTAATTTACTTCAGCTTTTCATAACTGTCTACTGTAATAAGTTAAAGGATGTTATTTTTTTGTTTTCATTTAATTATGGCAATACTGCATTTATAGAATAACCTGAAATATATATGTTTATTATAATTTAGTTACTAACGCCTGAGTAACTTAAAATGATAGATTTTAATACAGCGTCTCCTAATTTCACGAAAGCTTTTTGTCTTTTATCTGTCCAAATAACATGTGTTAAATTCTTAGTTAGCTCAGTTAGAGATTTGTTAACAACTAAAAATCTGGTATAGACTTACGATAAAATCCTAGAAATGCACGAATATCTAATTTTTTAGTGTCAGGTTTTACACCGTCTCAGGTTACTAAATGATCAAGATATTTTATTTTTTTATCAACAACTGACATGTGATTGGTTTCATCGTTGAAGTTCCTTCTCGTAACCTATCAAATACACATTTTAATATTCGTATATGTTCTTCTGTAGTCGCAGCGAACGCTATAACATCATTTAAGTAACAGAAATTTTTTAATGTTGTAGATGTAATAATACAACATACATTAATATCTTGAATGTTGAAGAAACATTACATGAACCAAAGTACATTCTGTTTAAGTGATATTTACCTGAAGGTAACACACAAGCAGTTTTTTGCTTTATCTTTTATTTATACTTGCCAGTATCCTCATTACATTCAATAGATGAAATGTATTTACTATTACAGAACCCATGTAAAGGATCCTGTATATTACGTAAGAGATAAATGTCTTCAACTGTTACAACAATCACTTTTTAAAATTCTACCAAAAACTTTAATTTTCCATCCTTCTTAGGACTTTATGCAACCGGGGATACATAATGACTGATACTGTCCTCTGTTACCGCTTGTTCAAACATATGTTTCACACTTGTCAATCTCTAGCATTTTATGAGGATTTTGTTCTATAGGATTATTTTCAGTTAACACTATTATCTAATTAATTTTATTTCTAACAAACCAGGTTCACTTTTCCTACAAATATATTCTAGTAATGTATTACGCTCTCTCTATGTTTTCTTTCATATTTCCCAAGAAATAAATCATAATTTATTTCACTCTGTCGTGTCTTGTGTTTACTATTCCTCACATGATGCTGTACTACTGCAGCTAATATTTTTCTATTTGTTTTGTTTTTTGAATTTCGCACAAAGCGACTCGAGTGCTATCTGTGCTAGTCGTCCCTAATTTTGCAGGGTAAGACTAGAGGGAAGGCAGCTAGTCATCACCACCCACCACCAACTTTTGGGCTACTCTTTTACCAACGAATAGTGGGATTGACTGTCACATTATAACGCCCCCACGACTGAAAGGGCAAGCATGTTTGGCGCGACGGGGATGCGAACCTGCGATCCTCGGATTCCGAGTCGTACGCCTTAACGCGCTTGGCCATGTCGGGCCAATGTTTCTCTATCAGGGACCTTGTCTGCTACTACGTGGTAAGGAAGTATTACACTTTCTTTCATGTAAACATTCACTTGTTTATTACAACAATATTGCTATATTAATTAATACCAATGCTTGTAGATACAATCTATGAACATGGTGAGTAGGAGTTGTACATTGATTTTTCCATAAGAAGTCTGAAAGGTGTTCTACTGCTAATTCGATACTTTCGAAAATTTCGTAGAGTTGACATTCAAGTCATACAAAGTTTTTTATGTTTTTGTGTGAACAGGATGGCAAAGCTCGTTATGAACACTGGATAAAGAAACAAGGGCTACAAACTGTTAGCCTGATTCCAACTTGATACATGAAAGTCGAACTGCAAAATGTATTTTGGAAATAAAATTCGAGTTTTTTCCCCAAAAAGTCTAGATGAGTGTGATATATATTCATTTGTTATCAATGTTCTTCTCTTTTCTTATGTTTGTTTAAATTTTTTTAGGAACATAATAATAAAAAATGTCACTGTGATGAGGGAAATAATAAATATATCTAACTAAAAGTTTGTATTCTTTCTAATTTGTAAACAATTTCTACACGATAAAAAAAGAATATTAATTTCGAAGTCTTGCTATATGAATTAGAGAAAATTTATTTTTGAAACTAAAATAAGTTGTATGTAATTTAAATTATCAGACTTATGTAGTATTGCAAAATATCTTTCGAACTAACAGTCTTCAAAACTGCATAATCAGTGATATTATTGGGCCGCACACGGATGTGACATCAAATGATTAATTTAAAAAAAAATAAAAATGAAAGCAGTGACCGTATGATTAATTAAAGCTCGCTATTGAATCGTTACTACCATCTACAGTCAAAAATCATTATTAGATGTGATTTTATTATAATCTTAAATTAAAATCTCCTTAGGCAACAGGCACAAACACAAAAGAATATTTTTTTTCCTTTCTTTTTATACTGTTCAGTACGACTAGATGGCGCTATATTCAAGAACATTTTTTTTATAGAAAACTTCCATTTATCAGATGAAATCATGGTTTCAGAACGTAGAAAAAAATAAAACTTAAATTTATATATTTCTCCATGTATGGCAGTTCCAGTCCCAACATATAATAGTTTTTTTTTACCTATTTTAATCGTTTCCTTTTTAATAAGTAACTAAATCAGTGTGGGAGAAGAAGGACATTGGCCTTACTTTACGTTAACACTTCCATATTTCCTGCATGGTTACAGTTTTACTGTGATACAGGAAAACAGTATGACATTTTATTGTTTATTTTAATAACATTCATCAAAATTCTTGAAAGCACAAACGATTTTATTATATTCACTAAGTTGTGATCTAATGAACCAAAGGTGATCAGAATTAGATAATAAATCCAGAGATTAATACAACTAATTAAGAATAACATTTCTAGTTCTTAACAGCCATAATATCAACAATATCTCATAAGATCAGGTTATTTCTAAACAAGATATCAAGCTAATAATGTGGTGTAATCATAAAAAAGTGAATAAAATGAAACCTAATAAACATTATATCATACATTTACACTTAACATGACACGTTAGTGTTAGACCCATTAGATTGTTAACCGTCGCATTTCCTGATTATTTTGCAGAGATTTTCAAGATGTTGAAGAGTTTATCATAATATTATTACAACCACACTATATATGTGTAATATCTGTTGCTGAATGCGTGTTTCTTTACCGACCGGCTTGTAAAAGGCAAATATAGATTGCGGAATACGATATAAGTATACTATATAAAGAAATTTATTTAACGACAACATGGGAGGTTACTCTTACATTCTATACCAACTGGGAAGAAACTCTGATGATATAAGTACTTGTCAATGGAAAATAGCGATCGGTAAGTTTATTTATATATGTGCTTTTATTACAGCAAAGCCACATCCGGCTATCTGTCTGAGTTTTCCGTGTATTCAGTTGTCTCTACTGTGAAACATAGAACATTAAGTAAATAAGAAATAATTATTGGAACCACCATGGAACGTATAATTTAAGTAAAATTAGAACTTTACACATAATGTTGTCATTAATAAACTCAAAGTGAAAGTTTCACGAAACATAACGTCAGTTTACCTATCCTAAACTTAACAGGAGTATGAAAAACAAATAAATAATAATAAAACGTAAAATAGAAGACAAATAAATTTTTCACATAAAATAATTCAGATTTCAAGAAAGAGAAACAAATTATTCTGTAATTTACTTTTCGAAGAACTGACGATATAAACACCATAATGTTTATTTGTCATGATGTCGGATTTTGAAAATACACCAGTATCCAAAAGAAATTAAAAACATTTTGTGAAATTTGTTGCGTTCATTTGTTATCTAAATTCGTTTCGCAATAAATCTGACGAAATAGCCAATTATGAAATATGACTTTCGCATAATTTATCATATAACATACGAGAGTTTCGTAACTCACAGCTATGGCCTTTAGTATGAATGCGTCATATCCCCACGTTTGGTAAATACGAAAACTAGACGAGTGCTTTTTATATAACCGACTAACTTACAGGTGCTATCAACGTCTTTTACCTTATCGCCCTCTAATGAAGATGAAAACAGTGGTAAGTCTTCTACAGTTTATTCTATAAGTTAATTATTGGTTAAACTGTAACACAAGTCATCGGAGACAAATAGTTGTATTTGTTGTGTGGTATCATTTCAGTGTAAAAAGTAGCACTTCTCTACGCAGAATAGTATGAGATAACACTGGGGAACACTCATTTTGTTGCATTTAAAAAAAGACCTTTCTATAGTCAATTTGAGTGTGTTGATTTCAAATCTGAAGTCGGTTTTTGTATGCAAGCTACAAATTTCATGGAATTTGACATTTTTATTTATTTTTTTAATTTTTCGTTATTATAGGAAATTATAGGAATAGCTTATCAATTTCGGAACGTGGAAAGGTTCAGATTCAGAAGAACAGTTCTCCGATTGTGTACACTTTTCTGACAATTCACTGTCACAACTGTCTTGTTCGCTTGTATCATGTCCAATGTCTTTATCGTCCAATGAAGGCAAGCCTTTGAAAACTGGAACAGGAACTTCTTCAGAGTGCGGAGAAGGCCGAATAGCTGAGGGAATGTTCGGATACGTAATCTTATGCCGGTTTTTCATCCCCAACACCCGTTGTGTTTACCATGCAGAAATAACAGTCAGTTACATGGTTGGTGGGTTCGCGCCAAATCATTGGAACACCAAAAGGCAGATCATTGCGTTTTCCTTTGGTCCAGTCTCGAAGCATTTCCTCACAATTGTGGCACACAACATGAGGAGCCCATTTCTTGTCTTGATCACCAAAATGAACTTCAAAATATGCCTTGTACGCACGCTTGACGAACGAGGATATATTACGTCTCCGACGATTGAGTGTGTAGCATCCGCATATGTAGCAGAAGGCATCAGGCTTGTTTCTGCAATGATATCTATTTTTGGAAGCCATGTTTGATCTGAAACAAAAGAAGAATGATCAAAATATTAGAACCTATCTACATATATGGACGTGAAAATGCTTATACATGGTTTACGCAAGTTCACATTTGTACAATTTCATTAACCTCAAATTGCATACACTGGCTTTACTTTACGTAACATTTCCAGGTTTTCTGCATTTCAACAGTTTTATTGTGATATATTAAAACAATATGACATTTATTGTCGAGTTTAATAAGATTCATTAAAACTGTTAAAAGTAAAGCAGTTTGTTATATTCAGTAGCTTCTGATCTTATCAACCAATGGGGATCAGAATTTGATAATTAATTGAGTGATTAATATAGGTGATTGAGAATAAGATTTAGACTTATTATCAGTCATAATGTTGACAATTTCCCATATAATTTAGGTTGTTTCTAAACAAGATATCAAACTAATAATGTTGAATAATCATGATAAAAAGTGAATAAAACGAAAAACTGATAAACATAATAACATAGATTTACACATCACATGAGACATTAGTGTTAGATCTATTACATTGTTAACCGTTACATATTCTAAATAGTTCTTTAAAGATTTTGAACAAGTAGAAGCGTTCACCACAATAGTATTATAACGACACTCTATTCATGTTTCTATATAGACAGTCTTAGAAACGGCAAGCATAGTTTACGGAATGCTATTAAAATTAATTATTTAATACAACATACATTATACATATAATAAATTAAATATATTACAGACATTATAATCAATAAAGTTACTGAAAATAACCTTAAAAAAATTGAAACATATATTAGTAGCACGCACCTATGCTCAGAAACATGATAGTAAAGTATATCAAACACTTGAATTGATTTGAGATCTATTTACACATTCTCCAAGAGCTGTTAATTGAAAAAAATAAAGTTGGTAAAGGAACTTATTTAATGAGAACATGAGTTGTTAAGTATACATGGAGTGCCAACTGAGAAAACATTGTTACGATACAAGTACCTGTCTGTAGAAAATAGCGTTCGGTAAGTTTATTTATATTCAGTTGTATGTGAGTTTTCACGATGGCAAAGCAAAATCGAGCTATCTGTTCAGTTGTCTTTAATGTGAAACATAGAACATTAAGTAAATAAGAAATAATTATTGGACGCACCGTAGAGCTTGTTTTGTCTGCAAGACAAACTAACGTGTGTCTTAATTTACGTTTCTTATATAGTCGTACAATATCTCTGAACTTTCTGTACAGGGATAAAATGTGTCTGAATATTCTTTACTGGTACAAAATTAATCAGTTTCTGTATAGCGGTGTACGGTATCTATGCGGACTATAACGGCTTATAATATGACTTATGATATTCCATACTGAAATAAAATGTATCGGAAATTGTATTTAATGATACAGTCTCTCTGAACGTTTTTTGCTGCAAAAAAAATAATTTATCGTACTAAACTGTAACACAAAACGCTATAATTTTAAGATTTTCTTCTGAAGGGCAAGCAAAGAGCAACAATATTTAACTGAATCATTTATGACATAAAACCGTATTTGTAACAAACGTGAGATAATCTTCTGAAACACTTGTGATATAACATAACATTTGCAATTAACATATGGTAATTTACTAAAACTCTTTTCAAATAAACATTATTTGCTTTTATATATGATGAAACAAATTAATGTTTGTCATTGTTATTAAATACTTGCCTTGATTTTGGAAAATTCTACGAAATTATGATTTTCTCTCTTATTTCTGCTACACTTCCTGGCCCGCCATGGCCAAGCACGTTAAGGTGTGTGACTCGTAATCTGATGGTCGCAGGTTCGCATCCGCGTCGCGCCAAACATTCTCGCCCTTCCAGCCGTGAGAGCGTTATAATGTTACGGTCAATCCCACTATTCGTTAGTAAAAGAGTAACCCAAGAGTGTCGGTGGGTGGTGATGACTACCTGCCTTCCCTCTAGACTTACACTGCTAAATTAGGGACGGCTAGCACAGATAGCCCTCGAGTAGCTTTGTTCGAAATTCGAAAACAAACAAGCTACACTTCCTTCTTGGCGTATCGTTTGAATTTCAGGCATTTTGCCAATACCGCATGTAAGCACTGGTTGTTTACTTCGGCTGTATTTTCATAACATTTTCCTCGGTTCAAGTTCTAAGTATAGTTGTTTGTTTTCGAATTTCGCGAAAAGCTACATGAGAGCTATCTAAGCTAGCTGTCCCTAAATTTGCAGTGTAAGACTGGAGGGAAGGCAGCTAGTCATCAACACCCACGGCCAACTCTATGGCGACTATTTTACCAACGAATAATGGGGATGAACCGTTATAACGCCAATAAGGCCGAAAGTGCGAGCATGTTTGGTGCGACCATAATTCATCCTGCGACCTTCAGATTACGATTCAACCGCTTCAACCCACCTGTTCATGCCAAGCCTTCTTAGTACGTATATTATCACAAGCCAGCGTGTACAGATTTCTGCACCACGTGTTTTAACAAGTGAATGTGAATAGATTAACAACAACAGTTTACACTATGTCACCATTATGTGAAAACAAAAGGTCAATACGTTTCCAATAAAAATGTCACACGTAAACCAGAAAACCTGCTCTAAAAGTAGATAAAATCTCGAATAGACACCACTGCACGTGTATTCTACACAAATTGTTGAAGACAGCTGGAGTAGGATGTGTTATTATCAACGTGATTTGATATTCCAGTTGTTTAGAGAAATATTACGAATTTACAGTTGAAATGCACATATAACGTAGTTTATTTGTTCTAATACTATTCTTTAATGTGCTTCTTTTACAAAACTACATAAAAAGAAAGTGGGATGTTTATTTTATAATATGTATATGATATGTTTTTTTCAGCTGCAGCACAGAGGCTCAAATGTCACTATATTTCACAACATTAAAATGAATAAAACTTAAATTTATAGATTTCTCCATATTTTACAATTCAAGTAGCAATATAAATTAATTTTATTTATTTTTTTTGTCGTTTCTTTTACAACAATTAACAAAAACAGAGTAGAAGAAGGAGCACATTGGCTTTAGTTTACGTTAACACTTTCATAATTCCTGCATGGTTACAGTTTTACTGTGATATTGGAAAACAGTGTGACAATGTATTGGGAATCTGATAAAATTCATCATGACTGTTAAAACTGAAACGGTTTTACTGTATTCACGAAATTCTGATTTAATGAACCAATGGTGATCAGATTATGATTATATATCTAGTGAATAATATTTATACATATTGTTAGCCGTAATATAGGGAATATGTCATAAGATTAATTTTATAAGATTAAGATGGGTTAGTGATAACCATTCTATTTTTACATGGTTTGTGGTCACATGCTCTAAATGGACATTCTACACATTTCAACATATCTTCCTCTGACATTTCCACAGTTAGAGCTAACGAATTGTTTAAGGTTAACGGTAAGGACATAATCCTGTATTTTTTATTAATGTCAATATTATCTCACATGATATAAGAATGCATAGCGTGATATTTTAATAACTATCACGTCATATCGTCACTAGTTTGTTATTTTTTTCAAGGAGCTGCTGTGTTATCTTTAATTTCCTAAAAGTGTTGAATATTTAAAGAATTTGCTGCTTTCTGATGGTTAATTGAATTTCTATGAAATGTGTAATATTTTGAAGCTAAAATTTATAACCATTAAAAAACGTATTGGGATTAAAATGAGAAGCATAAGAGCCTTATGTCACCTTGTTTATTTAATGGAAAGCAACAGGGCTATCTGAATTTTATTTATTGGAAATAACCTACCCTTGATATTAGCGATTTAAGTCACAAAAGTCATCGATAAGTCGCTAGGAGAAAAGAGAGGATAACTGTGTTTGTGCAGTACAAGTAATCTTCAGTTTTATTAAAGGGAAAAAATAAAACATTTTAACTTCTACTTTACAAGTAGCCATAAGAATAGGAGATTCATAAGTGTAATAGAGTGTGTGATATATTACTTGTTACATTAGATTACAGTGATATATATATATACGTGGTTTATACGAATATGTAACGACGAATTATATAAATAAACAAATTAAACATATAGATTAATTTGTAGTGCATATTGAAACCAATTACAACAGTAATCAAATAATTAATAGATGTCTTAAAACATAAACGTCCTCAGATTAACAAAGAGAAAGTTTCTTACTCTTTATAAACATGAAGATGACCTAATAAGGTGGAAACGTTGTTCTCTTCTTTATCTTAATAAAAGTTTCAATATCCAAACCAAACGTCTTGAGATACATTTCGACTTCAATTAAGTTTCTCGTCGTCACGAATGAACTTCCCCAATCCTTTAAAAGTCATTAACGTTAATTAAATAACTTACTTTTAACAACATCCACAATATGAGGTGTTATCTCAACTTAAATAACACTTTATATATGTTTTTATTTTCGCAACGTTTTAGGATCTGAATTATCGCCGATAGAAATGGTGTTCTGAAATGTGAACTTTATTCATTTAACAAACTTTAGGTTTTTTTAGTGAAGGAACAATATATACTTGAAATTACTATAAACTTAATGTTAAATAAAAAACGTCGTTTTGAAATTTAGTTTGATTTTTCTGTAATAGAAAACAGAGAACAATAAACTCAATAAAGTAGTAAATATCTGTCTATCTGTTTTTTATAGGTGTTTAATGAACCCGTTTCGATACAGAACTAAATGCTTGTTGAGGTTAGTTTCTATAGAATATATTTCGGATGTTAACAATTCGAAAAAAAAATATTCTAGAAGAAATATTAATACATGGCCAAATATTCGACTCTGAGGTTTTTCTTCTCTCTGTACTTACATTCTTGTTATCGATATTTAATCAATAAGCCAGCTGTTTATATTGAAGGTTGTTTTAAGTTTCTCAGTAATCAATCCTCCGTAACTTTATTCCATACTGTAGTGGTGTCAAGATGTTACAGTTTCTTCCTAGTTCCACTCATTAATACAGTGTCCACAATCCCTTTACAAACCTCGATAACGTCAAATAATTACAGACTAAACGCTAAACGAGCATCGGAAACTTTCTCAACATGTTTTATAGAATTATTGATGTTCTATAATCATCATTGGTTTAGCTTTCACGTGGTCTACATGTTGTTGAAATTAGTTGAAGCTTTACCCAGCTCTAGAACGGGGCAAGTTTCGGATTTCATCTCATATGTTAGACAGGCCTTTAAGATGTGAATCAATATTTATATTGTGAATTAGCGGTAACTCTTTTATAGTCAATAGTTCTTGCCCGTAGGGGAATTCTTATATTTAACAGATTTCCTGTATATTTAGTTTTACTTGTTAAACTATAGAATAATGTAATTCATTGGATTTTAGTAAAACAAGTTCTAGACAATCTAAGATATCCACTATTCTTTAATTTAATTACGTCAGTTCGATAACCGAAACCGATTTATATTTCATTTAGGGCATACTATTGAAAAGGTAAGTTCATTTTTTACAGATAAAATAATCAAGTTCATGGAGTCAAATTTGCAAATATAAAATTATTCTATTTTTGCATAGTTCAGGATCACATACACTATGGAAACTTGTATATATTTCAGCATAACTTTCTCTGTCATTTCCACAGTTAGAGCTAACGAATGGTTTAAGTATACAATCCTAAATAATTTGAAATTTCTATCTCTTGCTTTCAAAGATATCTTTATGAACACTCATTGTGAATCCTTTACTGCGGCTGTCATTACTTCACTTTATGTACAATAATTTCATCTGACAGTTTATGTAATTCACTTGTACGAATAAACCATGAACTCACCTTTCTGTCTCAAGCTATTTACAATACTTGTACTGACGTAGATAACTCAGTCACACTATTTTCATTTTTAAATGATAATTGTTGATAATTATTCTGAATTCTGGCCCGGCATGACAGAGCGTGTTAAGACGTGCGACTCATAATTCGAGGGTCGCGGGTTCGCATCCCAGTTGCGCTAAACACGCTCGCCCTTTCAGCTGTGGGGGCGTTATAATGTGACTGTCAATCCCACTAGGCTTTGGTAAAAGAGTAGCCCAAGAGTTAGCGGTGGGTGGTGATGACTGGCTGCCTTCCCTCTAGTCTTACACTGCAAAATTAGGGACGGCTAAAGTTTCTCCTCCTGGTTGGGGGTTGTGCAGTGTGCTAACAATCTACTCACTTAATAAACCAGCCTGTTAATGAATCCGCAAGTGATTGCGGCCCTATGTTCCTTCACGGAATCGAGAGGTATAATAATAATAAATAAATTCTGAATTCTAGAATTGAAAACTAACATTTTAGTTTTTGCTTTTTGACGCTCAGGTAGTCTTATTTCGGTAGGTATCAAAGTGGTAGTAATGTTTACTAGGGCTTAATGATACATTTTTAATTTCCTTCTCATGTAATTCAAGTGTCTGTTTTAATTAGTTCATTATAATCACATGTTAAATTAAACATTTCTATAGATACTTGTTTTTGATGTTCTGTTTTCTTCTTTAATTCACGTAAATTATCTGTGGTTGCAAAAATTTCAAAATATTTCCACCAGCGTCTATTAAACCACGTTTTGGAGTTTGATCGGAAATCGGAAAACTATCTTTAATATTCTTTAAATCTAATAACAAATATTCTATCTTAACAAGATATTGTTTATCTTAGGTATTATAATTTTTAATTAATATTTCCTATAATATCATTACTGAACATGAGATAGCTGTTCGGGAATTTCACATGAAATTGACACTGTCATCGGAACTAACATAACCACTCACGTAAAACGATTTCTCTAACAATATTAGTTCTTCTCGTATTCAAACTATTAATCGAATGTACTGTGGAAACGGTATATTTTCAGCAATTATCCACTTATCTCACGATAATATAAAATTTTCTTCTTCAATAAAAATCATGACCGTCTTACTCTCTAGTGGAACAATAATCACATTCTTTACCGCCATGTTTACACTCGTCTATTTTATAATTACAGTTGTGAAACCGCAGTTTTGTCAACTGCTAAAACATATAAATCTTATAATCACAGACACATATTTATATAACTCATACAGTAATGTCTATATACATCCTGTATTGTCTACCTAATTCTAATTACAGATATGCATTTAACTTTATATATTGTTAAAAACTCGAAGTGCACCACTACTTTCGTCACTAAAGCTGACATTAACTCTATTAATGTCGTTTTTTATACTAGGTACAGCTACTTGTCGGTTGAAATTCACTCGTCTTTTTGTAGGGGAAAGGATCACTTCTGGTTGAGTTGATACATGACTACGTCATGTAATGTTATAATCATGGATTACAGTATCAGATTACGTCGTTATAGATGTTCTTCAGGTGCTGTTCTTGGATACATGGACTTTGACGTTGCTAAAAGCTAAACGTGGAGAATCTATGTCAACAATTTCATCACCTAATATACGGCATTAACGTTCTCTAACTTTTAATTTTCTCTCTCGACTTCACTTATCTCTTCATCGTCATAAGATAAATCTAGTTTATTCGAGGAATCAGATTCAACCTCAATATTATTTTATCAATCATCTAGTTTTCATCAGTCATATACTCGTTCTGATAGAGTTTCCTTTCCTTCAGTGTCTTTTATCTATTAACACGTAGCAGTTTGCTTATATCTTTCTTCAGTAACATAATGATAAAAAATGTTCATCCTGGTAAACGAAATAATAAATTGAACTAAGTAAGAATTTGTTCTCTTCCTGATTTGTAAACAATTTTTATGTGATAGAAAAAAAATGAATATTAATTTTGAGCTCTGTTTATCTAAATTATGGAAAATATATTTATAAAACCAAAATAACTTGTGTGGAATATAAGTTATTAGGCCTAGATAATATTGCAAAAAATCATAGGAACAGTATTAAAAACTCCGTATGCAATGATATTATTGGGTCAAACTGTCATGTGACATTAACAGATCAGTTTGAAAACATAATTAGCCAATTGTCAAAGTATGGGATATAAAGTAAGATTGGCTGCAGTAGAAGCTTTCTTTCATGATACAATATTTTACTAAATACTATGACCTATATTCATTTTAACAAATGAAAGCAGTAGCTATCAATCTAATAAAGTTCACAGTTGATGCTTTACCATCAGACTAATTAAACTTCGCTTTTGATACTACCATGTACAGTCAGAAATCATTATTCGATGTGATTTTACCATAATCTTAAATTAAAATATTTTTAGTCAACAGACACATACGTAAAATAAATCATTTTTATTTCCTTTGATATTGTCTGAGTCACACTAGATGGCACTATATTTCTGAAAAAAATTTATTTAAAACTTCCATTTATTAACTGAAATCCTAATTTCAAAACATTAAAAAAGAATTAAACTTAAATTTATAGATTTCTACATTTTTTTTTGCAATTCCATTCCCAACATATAATATTTTATTGACCTATTTTCATCGTTTCCTTTTGAATAAATTACTAAAACAGCTTTACTTTACTTTAACACTTCCATATTTCCTGCATGGTTTCAGTTTTACTGTGGTGCAGGAAAACAGTTTCATATTTTATTCTTTTATTTAATAAGATTTTTGAAATCTGTTAAAAATTTTAGGAGTCCCCGCTGGTACAGCAGTACGTGTGCGGATATACAATGTTAAAATTATGGGTTCGATTTCCTTCGGTGGACTCAGCAGACATCCCGATGTGGCTTTGCTGTAAGAAAGGACTCGTACTCTCAGATTGGAATGACAAAAGTTTGGTTCTCATGCGCTAGTTCAGTTAATTATGAAGCAAAACTTAAACAAATACGAATAATTTATGTAAATGAAAGATATTTCTGAAAAAAAAAGACCCATTCGAAAAATACCTTTTATTTTGTTTTGTTCAACATCCTGGGACAATAAACAAAATATCATTTGAGACGAGTTGAGGAGGTGGACGGTTTTTCCGAGAAACGATTTAGCAGCTGTAGAGGCCTATGAAGATACGATATGGCTCTTATATTTTTTTGTAGATTACTAGAGCATCATAACCTTATTTCGAGAAACATACAAATTCAAATTCAAAACTTCATATTTCATCTTTGTTTTCGTGTTACTCTTTAGCTGCCACTTGGGTAGAGAGCTCGACTCCTAATCTGAGGGTCGCAAGTTCGACTCCCCGTCACAAGAAATATGGTCGCTCTTTCAGCTATGTGGACGTTATAATGTGACGGGCAATCTCATTATTCGTTGTTAAAAGAGTAGCCCAGGACTAAGGGTGGGTGGTGATGACAAGTTGCCTTCCTTCTAGTCTTATACTGCTAAATTAGGGATAGCTAACGTAGAAAACCCTCGTGTAGCTTTTCACGAAATTCACAAACAAACTAAACTAAACCAAGTTTTAACTCTATTTCTAAAGGATACACCATCCCAACAACTGTAGAGAATGTTAACTATCAGTATCAACAAACATTACGTCAAAACAAAATTTGAATGATTATTTGACTGTTTTTAAGCTGCATTTCTTTTATTAGCTTTTTATTTGCGTTTAAGAGGCTCTTGCACATTCAGTTCTACGTAACAATGTTAGTTATTATGACAACAAAGGTTTATGTTACATCGTACGTCGCATTCAATGTAACCGCGGAAATAACTGGTCCTTATGAAAGTTTCGATACTTATGTTATAAATTCATTACAAACGACATTTTCTTATGTTCATTGTGGTGGATATATCTCATGATTGTTTGAGGTTAAACACAAAGCTACGCAAAGGGCTATCTGTGTTTTGCTCACCACGTGTATCGAAAGCCGGTTTCTAGTTTTGTAAGTCCGTGGATATGTCTCTGTGTCACTAGAGGGCAATATATTTCACGAAACAAAAAAAAAAACTCACTGAAAAGCCCAATTTAATTATCGTGGTAATGAAAAAAAACGTACCAGGCAGTAGATTGGGGTCTACAAAATATTAAACCGAGGTACCTTTGCTATTTTTATTAAAGTTAAGAATGTTGAAAAGGTAAAGACGAAACATATCCAGTTTAACGAAATATATATTTTTTCGTATTTTCATGACTAAACACCAGTCGCACCAAACATGCTCGCTTTTTCACCCGTGTGGGCATTATAATGTGACGATCAATCCCAATATTCGTTGTTAAAAGAGTAGCCCAAGAGTTGACAGTGGGTGGTGATAGCTATCTGCCTTCTTACATTGCTAAATTATGGACGGCGAGCGCATATCGCCCTCGTGTAGCTTTGCGCGAAATTCAAAAACAAACTAACTTATAACTATTCGTTATTTAATTAACTTCTTTAATTAGTTCATGGCATACATTGTTTTACCTTTTATTAATGGATTGTACTCATGTGTGGATTAAGATAAAGCTTGCTTTGAACCTCGACGTTGTTATTTTTTGGAATATTTTCGTTAGTTTTTATTAACGACAAAACCGTAGGTAAAACAAAAATATCTTCATAAAGTTGTTCTTTCGTCTCATTATTGTATGTTATCTTTCAAGTTCCTGAAACAAAGATTTTCGTGATTCTTCGTATGTACACAAAAATATCATTAGGCTCACCTGGATCCTGAGATAAGAGTATAAGAAGCTTCCTGTCTGTAAGACGAGACGATTATAATAATTTGGGTTGTTCAAAGAAAATTCGTTACCATTAACTTGGTTCTATAGCACTCGTCTGAAGAACGAGCGGTTCTTCCTCATATTTACTGACGCTATACTCGCTTTACTTTGACCTTCGCTGATAAAGCGGTAAGTCTACGGAGTTACAACGCTAAAATCGGAGGTTCGATTCCCCTTGGTGGACTCAGCAAATAGCCCGATGTGTCTTTGCTATAAAAAAACACAAACACACACACTACCCGTTATAAACCTAGTGACGTCATTAAACAGGGACAGCAAACGAAACATAAATATGTAAGTCAACATATATTCATTCACAAAAATGTTTTGTTCCTGTTGACATGAACCCTAATTGGATAGTGTTGCTGTACTGTTCAGGACAGTTCAGTTGGTTGTATCAAGTTATGTACACAAATACAGAAGGGTCTACTTGGGATATTTGTTCAACAGGTTTCGAAATGTTTTGTATCATGGAACATTATATAAATTTTAATTGGTAATTAGGGGTGGGATGTGCGATTCCTCTGAGAAAAGGCCAAATATTCTATACTTTGTATGTTCTCCGTTTGATAGGAAGTCGTTTTTATATTATCATAAGAAGATATCTCTGAAAAAAATAAACTCAACTTTTACAACGAAGTGTAAGAAACGTAAGTGTGATATATGTTCTGACGTCAAGTTTTAAGTATGACAGATTTAGTTTTTTCGGACATTGCAATAATTTTATTAGAATATGCAGACACTATTACTAAACCAACAGGCCAGTCTAATAACTTGTGGCAGGGATGTTTTGAAATGAACCATATGAGAGTATCGTATAATGAACGATATTACATTAAAGTCACACCTACAACTTTGCGTGTTAGGCTTAACTAAGTCTGTTAAATATGACTGAGTCTTCACATTTCACCAAATTAAAAGTAGGGGTTTTACTCAGTGCCAACATGTTATTTTGAACGAAATCGAAATTCAAAACAAGTTGTTTAGTTAGATATCAGTTATCACACTGAGACTTCTACTCAGAACTTCCTAGTACACTGCGCCCTTGACATTTTTCTAAACGTCTAAAAGTATTTGACCCTAAAATGCAAACGAGATGCTGAAAACTTCGTGTCTAAAGTAACATCAATAAAGATTGTTTTTAAATGTTTCTAGCAACACTTAAACATAAGCATCAAGTGAATTGCTACATAATGAGAGAAAAAACGAAACGTAAAATTACTTAAATATTGTTGTCTGGTAATCGAAATCGTTAAAATCATGTTTAAAAATTGAACAAATCGAAAATAATTTGAAGTAGATAATAATTCCATTTGAGTATTTCAATATTTTTATTTCTGGGTAACAAACTGAATGCAGTAATAAAAAAGTAAAAATGTTTGTTTGCTGGTTTTTTGAATTTCGCACAAAGCAGCTCGAGGGCTATCTGTGCCAGTCGTCCCTAATTTAGCAGCGTAAGACCAGAGGGAAGGCAGCTGGTCAATACCACCCATCACCAACTCTTGGGCTATTCTTTTACGAAACAATAGCGGAATTGACCATAATGTTATAACGCTCACACATGCTGAAAAGGTGAACATGTTCGATAGCCGTGTTTGGGATCCGAGACAAGCACATTATGTAATAGTCGAACGCTACCGTTCCATCAGTTCACGCCATGTCTACGTGTTTAATAAAATATTTTTTGTTTGTACTTCATGTTGTCTTGTTTTTAATAATTTAAATAAAAGTAGATCAGCCTGGCATAGCCACGTGGTTAGAGCGCTCAACTTGTAATCTGAGAATCGAGGGTTTGAATTCCGTCACACCAAACATACTCTCTCTTTCTACCCTGGGGTCGTTATAACGTGATGGTCAATCCTAATCTGCGTTGGTATAAGAGTAGCCAAGTGGTGATGACTAGCTGCTTTCCCTCTTGTCTCATACTTTTAAATTAGAGACGGCTAGCGCAGATAGCCCTTGTGTAGCTTTGCGCGAAATTCAAAACAAACCAAACCTTACACATTCAACTAACATAGATATGTTGATATAAATACAGCTATATAATTCCTCACAAGTTTTATTATATACATGTCTTATGAGCTTGACAACTTTAATTAAGCCACTTTAAGCGTATTTCATATCAATCACAGGTTGCATTAAGTAAATTATATATATATAAAGTAAGGTAATTTTTTTACATTATTTTAGCAATAGTTTTTAACTGAAACATATCTTCATACCATACTTCAGACAAACAAAATTGTCTAAGCATAACAAGTTGAAGAGAGTGTTATTATAAAGGTCAAGAAACTTGTCAATGTAAGGCATACAAAACTATCTAGTACCGTCATATAACAATGGTTGGTTGGTTTGGTTTGAATTTTTGCGCAAAGCTAGTCGAGAGTTATCTGAGGTAGCGGTTCTTAATTTCGCAGTGTAAAGTAGGCAGAAAACAGCTAGTCATCACCACTCACCGCCAACTCTGGATTGTATCCTTTGCTGCAAGTGTCATTACAGAAGTTCATGTGTAATACATATAAATCTATTCACTATTTGTAGGTTTCATATATTGTTAGTACGGAAGTAACTTCCTATCAATTTCATCTAACACTTTTTGTAATATATTTCGATGAATAAAGTATGAACTAACTTTCTGTATTCAGCTACATATTTAATATTTGTTCTATCGTAGATAACTTAGTCTTACAATTTCCAACGGTAAAAAAATAATTTTTGTTAGTTATTCTGAATTCTATGTTTGAAAACTAACATTTCAGTTCCTACTTAATGAAGTTCAGACTGTCTGATATTGGTACGTTTCAAAATTTTCTAATGTTTTCTGAGACTTACGAGAATTTCTGGTCATCTAATTGAAGAGACTGGTTTAATTAGTTCATTACAGTGACATGTTAAGTTAACCATTAATATTTATACCTGTCTTTGTTGTTCGATTTTCTTGTTTAATTGACGTAAATCGTTTGTATTTACTTATGCGAACAAAAATTTGAAAGCATTTTCACCTGCGTCTATTTAACCACGTTTTCATGGAATCCGATCGGAAATCGTGATGCAATCTTTAATATCCTTTAATTCTAATAACAAATCTTCAAATGTTAACAAGATATCGTCTAAATCAGGTGTCATAGACTTAGTTCCTCCTTGTATCATCCTTACTGGACATCAGATTGCTATTACCTGATTTGTCATATAAAATGACGTAATATTTTCCAAACCACCGTCATCGAAATTATCGCGACAACTTACGTCAAAAGATTTGTCGAACAATATTACTTCTTCTTGTAATCAAACTATCAATCGAACATACTGTAAAAATTCGAAAATTATTCACATATCTCATGATAATATAAGATTTTCTTCTTCAATAAAAATCATACGCGTATTATTTCTCATTGGTAAAATACGTTCTTTGCCGCCAGGTTTCCACTCATAAAAAGGATAATAGGATAGTAAAGCGACAGATATTTCTACAACCAAAACATATAAAGAGAAATGTCCGATAACCTCTCAGACTCACATATATATATATACAAAATATTCAATATTGTTTATCCACGTCTTACATTCTTAACTTAAGTCTAATTACAGCTACGACTGCTGCTTAATGTATCGTTAAAAGCTTCTAGCACACCAAGTGTTTCATCAATAGAGCTAACATTAAATCTGTTAATGTCATTTGTGGGTCTATGTACATCTACTTGGAAACAAAATTTCACTTGTTTTTAGCAGGGGTAAGGATTACTTCTGGTTGAGTTGGTACACGACCACGTGATCTAACGTTATAATCATGTGTAACAGCATCATCTTACGTCGTCATAGATGTTCTTGATACACAGACCTTGTTACTTGTCCTCGATACTAATGTGGTATTAGCGTCTTCTAACTCTTAATTTTCTGTCTAGGCTTTACTTATCTCTTCATCGTTATAAGATAAATCTAATTTATTCGAATAATAAGATTCGAATTTAATATTTACTTTTTTTCAGTTGTCTGGTTTTCATCAATCATATATTCCTAAAGATAGGGTTTCCTTTCTTCAGTTTCTTTAATCTATTAACATGTACCAACTGTTTTCTTTTTTTACACATTTTTGTATTCTCAAAATAGATTGAACTTGTTTTTTTAAGTGCTCTGAAAGTGTCTTTCCACAGTTATACTTATTTCTTTGTGTTTCCTCTCTTAACGATAAGGGTATATAACAACAATTTCTATATTAATTTTATTTCATTAGTTTCGCCTTTTTATTTGTTTGTTTCTCTCTATCTTGAGCATGTTGTATTAAATGTTTATTAATTATCTCAAAGGCTAACTGCAGTCTCTGTAAAAGCTCAGTCTTGTAATCATAACCTTCTGCATGATAAAATATTTTTATGGTCATTATCTCTTGCTTTGGCAGCAGTACATCTCTGCCACGTAGTAGAAAAAACGGACTTTCCAGAGTAGACTCATATTCATCACTTTTGTAATAAATGAACCAGCTCTTCCCAACTATCTTTCTCACAGTATTAAGAGATTATTTCTAGCAAAGTTCTGTTGAATATTTCTAGTAATATCGTAGCAGCTGGATGGAAAGCAGTTGTTTCAGTTTTCTGGACACTTAACAATTGATCAATGTAATTTTCTAACGTAAAAACGAAGTTACCATCTCTATTCATCAGAAAGTACTGGGTTACACCGTGTCTCGCTATTATGTTATTTGCAAATGCTTCAGCAATCGTTTCCGCTTTTTGATCAGGCAGCAAGTTATTTATTAACTCATCTTTATTTTGTTCACTAATCTAATAATCTAATCACAAGTTATTGGGCTACACACTCACGTTAATTCAACAGATCAATTTTAATATTTAATTGGAATTTAACAGGATTGGTGACAGTCGAAGCTTTTTTTGATAATACAGTTATTTTATAAGATACCATGGTATCTTGCCATTATTTTTATTTTAAGAAATTAAAATAGTGGCGGTAAGACTAATTAAATTCACTGTTGGTGCTTTACCATCATCTTCAGTCAGAAATCTTTTTAGATGGGATTTTATCATAATCTTGAATCAAAATTTCATTTGTCGACAGGCACACACACAAAAAAAAGATTTTTTTTTAAACTGTTTCAGTCACACCAGATATCATTATATTCCAGATAATATTTGATGGGACATATTTATTTATCAAATGAAATCATGGTTTCAAATCAATTAAAAAATAAAAATTAAATTTATAGATTTCTCCATTTTTGTCAATTCCAGTCCCAACATACAATATTTCTATTGACATATTTTCGTCGTTTCCTTTTCAATAATGAACTGAAACAGTGTTGTAGAACAGTGTCTTTGGGTTTACGTTAATATTTCGATATTTCTTGCATGGCTACAGATTACCTGCGATGAAGGAAAACAGTGTACCATGTTGTTGTACAATTTAATAAGATTCATCAAAACTGTTAAAGGTCAAACAGTATTTCTATATTCACTAGCTTTTGATCTAATGACACAGAAAGGATCAAAATTTAATAAGAAATATATCGATTCATTAGATATAACGTAACCTGTATTACAAATATTATAATTAATAAAGATATTGTAACTATCCTTAAAAGAAGAATAGAACATTCCATACGAAGCACGTACCAATTACTCGGAAACAAGCTGATAAAGTAAAGTAAATATTCACATGGATTTTAGATCTGTTTACAGCTTTTTATTGAAACACCAATGAAACTTATTTAATGAGAACATGAGATGTTAATCACACATACTATACCAACTGTGAAACAATTGTTATTAAATAAGTATCTGACAATAAAAATTAGCGTTCGGAAAGTTTATTTATATTCAATTGTGTTTGTGTGTTTTGTTATTGGAAAGCTACATCGGTCTGCTGTGGTCTCCGTATATTCAGTTGGCTGCACTATGAAAATACAACACTAAATAACTAAGAAATAATTATTGGACGTACCGTAAAACGTATAATTTAAGTAAAATGTTAAATTTTCACCTAAACAGCCTTAAATAAACTTATTTAAAAGTTTCACATAACATAACGTAATTGTACCTAACCTAAACTCGTTTGGAGTGTGACAAACAAATAAATAATAATAATGTATAACATTAAAAGAAACAAATTAAAGTTTTTAATAATTCAGATTGAATCGAAGGGAAACAAATAACTCTGTATTTTACTTTTGGAAAAAGTAATATAAACCCCATATGGCTTATTCAACATGAGACCATACTTTGAAAGTACATCAGTGTCAGAAAGAAAACTGAAAACATTTCTATAATGTTTGTCGCATTGAGTTGTGATTTAAATTCCCTTGTCAATACATCTGGAGAAGCAGCCAATTATAAAGTATGGCATTTATATAATTTGAAATCAGGAAATAATAATCTGGGTTATAACAGTTTTGTAACTCAGAGCTGTGGCCTTCACTTTGATTGCGTATTTATAATACGCTATAAAAGTTCGTAAATTTGAAGAACACTATTAACATAACGAACTTACTTTGAGCCGATATCAAGGTCTTTTTGCTTATTGCACTGGAATAAAGATGAGGCTAGTGGTAAGTGTTTTACAGCTTATTCAGTAAGTTACTTATCGGTTAAACTCTAGAACAGCTCACCGGAGACAAATAGTTGTATTTGGTGCATGGTATTATTCCAATATAAGAAGTGGCAAAATAATATGAGATAAATAGACCAAAATTAATTTCTGTTCATTAGAGACCTGATATCATTACATTGTTAGTGAAATATAAATTGATAACATAATTCTTAGAAAGGTATTCTATTTCAGTATAACAGAATTCCCAGTAAAACAATACCGTGACAAACAATCTCATCATATAAAACAATAAACAAGAAAATTATGTTGAATTTACGATCAAGCTCCTTGCGCGGAATCTGTCACAACACCAGTAAAATAATCTTTATGTTGACTACATTCATTAAATTAATAAGTCATTTCTATTACAGTTATTAATACAAATTAGGCTAAACGGTTTGGTTTAAACATGAATAATGCCATTTATTTTATACATAGTCTGTTCTATGTTTGAACATTTCACAATAAAATATTAAAACTTTATGGGGAAAAGTTATAGGATAAGCTAATTTACATCGTACTAGTTTGTGTAACTGTTTCTCTCTGTGAAATAACTATGGGTCTACAGAATTTCCTCACAGAAGAAGCAAGTAGTTTGTTTTTTATTGGTCATAGTTTCATAAAAAATTACTTATTTTTTTACAGAATTTGATTCTACTTTTGGTGATTGCGTTCTACACTGTAGGAAGCTACGCTGAAAACGGAAGTGATAAAATAACCCGAAACATCCACAATGGTTATGGTTGTTACGGAGATATAGGGAGAAATAGTAGAGCTCTAGGGAGACGTGGGAATAAAAATAGTTTTGATAAGAAAGCAAATTTCGGAATATGTAACGAAAATAGAAGATACAAGATGAATATGTTTAGAAGAGACCCAGACGTAGGCTTGGTTTTTGACAGTAACCCTAACTTAAGAGATAGGTTAACAAGAGGAACACGATCAAAAAGACAAAGAGTACGCGGAATAAGTTTGGAGAGTGAGCTAACAATGAATGGCAGTCTACATTTGGACACATAAAATCGTATTGGTGGAGGGAAATTGGTAACAACACACTTAATTTCATTGTTCATGTTAGTATAAATAAGTAAGAATATCAACATTTAAATACAGATATGTTTCAAAGTTTAACTTTTCAAATAATAAAGTTAATCCACTAGGCCATACCTCTCGACTCATATATCTGAAGATTGCTTATTGAAATTCTTATCGTATTAAACATACTTGTTCTCTCATGGGCAAAAGAGTAGTCAAGGTGTTTCAATATTCGTGACTTATTTTATGTCTTTTTTATCAATGTGAACATTATCTCACATGATATAAGAATGTTTATCTGGTCTTTTAATAACTATCACACCACAACGTCACTGCTTTATTAACTTTTGTAAGAAGCTGCATTGTTAACTTTACTGTTTTTAAAATTGTTGAATATTTAAAGAGTTTTCAATTTCTCAGTGTTAATATAAGTAATAAGTTTTCTAAGTAATGTGTAATGTCTAAGAGCTTAAATTTTATACACATTAGAAAAACGTATTGGTATGAAATGAGAAATATTAGAGCACCAGTACACGTTGTTTATTTAATATAAAGCTAGACAGTAGTGTATATGAACTTTGTTTATCGCATAGAACCTACATCAGATATTAGCGATTTAAGTCACTAAAGTTATTGATAAGTCGTTGGGAGAAATAAAAGGACTGTTATTGTTGTACATCATAAATAATCTTCAGTTTTATTAAAGGGTAAGAATGGAACATTTTAAAATCTACTTTACAATTAGCTGTAATAGGAAATAAGAGGAGATTCATAAATAGCGTCTGTGATGTATTATTTGTTATACAAGATCACACTGGTATATATATATATATTTATATGTTATAATAAAATATATATATATATATATATTTATATGTTATAATAAAATAACTTACAACAACATTGACAGCTTTGTCCTTTTAATTCAAGTTATATTAAACTGGATATATGTTTTTAATTTTACAGCTTCTTAGAATCTGGATTATCGCCGATAGAAATGATGTTGTGAAATCTTTCCTTTGTTCAATCAACAACCCGTAGGTTATATAATGAGAGACAAATATATGGAAATTACTGTAAATTGATTTTTTGATATAAATAAATTTTGCATTGAAATTTTGTTTGATTTTAACGTAACAGAAAATAAAAAACAATAAAGTAAATTAAGTAAGAAATAAAGTGTAATTTATAGTTAAAAGAAAACTTTTGTTAATCTGTTTGTCTGTATGTTTCTTCTTTACCAGGAACACGTTTCGATACAGAATCAAATGCTTAGTTAGGCTAGTTTATTATTAGTATATTTTGAAAAGATTATTTGAATAACGAAATTAATCAATGGGTTCATTAAAGAAAAAACTCACGTGTAGTTTTATAATATTTAGACTCGTTTATTGATTCCATAGCGTTGTTAGTTTCAACTTATAAACTGAATAAAGTTTGATACATGTAAAGATAATGCTAGGTTTATGATGAATAGTGTTTTCCAGAAATGTAATATTTTTGACATTTTTATAGAAACTAACAGATATGTGGGAGAAAATGATATACACTTTTATGTACCAGTGTGAAACACATCTTAAATATTTTTTGTACCAACAGATTGCAGCATCATTTATAAATAAATGTTTTTATATTTTAGAATAACTTATTTTTAATATTTATCGAAAGGTTTTATAAACATTCTTCAAGAAATGTTACATCGATATTGACTTTACAGTGACAACCAAATTTCACCTTCGTCACTACAATTAATAAATCTCAGGATGAAACATGTGACCGTGTAGTAAAATAAATATTTCTTCTTGTCGACTTGAAGACGAAAGGCGGAAGACTTTCGAAACGTCGTCCTCCGCACTTGTGTTTCCACAACAAGCAGTCGCCATCCATTCTACGAAGTTCATCATATTTTATAGTTTTCTTCCCATCCATATTTGTGTTAAATCAATCTATTACAAGTTCAAACACTGGGAGACATACACGGGTGATGAGAAAGTATACACAATAATTTTATTTTTGTGAAATACTAAGAAACGAAAGATCTTGTTTTTTTTCAAACTTCTCATAATGTAATTCATTTAAAAATATGTGGATTAAATACTTCTTTAGAATAAACTTTCTGAAACAAAATAAATAAATTTTATAATGACCATGTTCATAAAACAGAGGAGTTATAGAAAAATTGTATAGAAAAAAATAGAAAAGTTGTTGCACGAAGTCGATAGTTCTCACTACACTTTGTTCCCGGCTGGTACAACGGTACGTCTACGAACTAACCACTTTAAAATCAAGATTCGATTCAACGCCAGAAGGGTATACTTGGGATATGTCTTCCACTGGTATTGAAACGTTCAGCATTCTAGAACATTATATTAATTATATTGGTATTAATTGTGCAATATTAGTGCAATAAACCAGAGAACCACCATGCGAAAAAAGTATAAAATCTTTTTCATTATATCTGTACCAGTAATGTGATGTTCCTAGAGAAAATAAACTCTTAACCTAAATCCTATAACCGGTAGTCACTGGAGAATCTTTTAAAGGTTCAAATCTATCACCAAATCAATGATTTCATCTTGTGTGAGAAGATATGGTTTACCAGATGTTTCAGGTTGAAAACACACTTTATTATCATTTCTAATGACATCAAATTCAGAATCAGATATTACTGTATCAATAGTGTCTGTTGAAGTAAATACAGCTACATCAGGTCTTATAAGAAAATAAAGTTTAAATAAGAAATTTCCTTTTTATTCCGAGTATTGCAACCTTGCATGTTTTTGAGAAATCTTGTAATGTTTTGTCATTGTTTCCTTACAACAAATTTACTACAAATGTTATATAATATATTTGGGTCATTTACGACCTGTCGCTGCCATAACGACTAACAAATAATACTGAAAAGAAAAAGTATAAAGTGCACGCACAATCAGATACTATCCAGAAAGGACCCAACATGGCCAGGTGGGTTAAGGTGCTCGACTCGTAACCTAAGTGTCACGGGTTCGAATCCCTGTCACACCAAACATGCTCGCCATTTCAGGCGTGGGGCGTTATAATGTGACTGTCAATCCCACTATTCATTGTAAAGAGTAACCCAAGAGTTGGCGTTGGGTGGTGATGACTAGCTGCCTTCTCTCTACCACATTCTACTATTTCATGGAAAACATACCCTGTCATCATTCGAAAGTTTTCCTTTAATATAATA